>NC_069506.1:181231790-181461790 GCF_027579735.1 Bombina bombina | reverse complement strand
TAATAAAATTATCCAAAATAATACAAATTAAACCTAATCCCAATACCCCTATGAAAACAAAAAAGACACCCCAAATAAAAACACCCCCTAATCTTACAATAAACTACCAATAGCCCATAAAAGGGCCTTTTGTAGGGAATTGCCCTAAGTTAAACAGCTCTTATACTTAAACAAATTACAAAGTACCCCCTAAAAGTAAAATCCCCACCCCACCAACCCCCCCCAAAAAACGTCTAAAAAAAAAACTAAGCAACCCATTGCCCCTAAAGGGGCATTTGTAAGGGCAATCAGCTCTTTATTGCCCATTAAAAAAAAAAAACCATAATCTAAACCCACACCCAAAAAAAAAACTAACACTAACCTCAAAAAATGTACTCACAGTTCCTGAAGTCCGGACATCCATCTTCATCCAGACGGCGACAAGTCTTCATCCAGGCGGCGATATCTTCATCCATCATGGGGGCATCTTCTATCTTCATCCTGGTGGTGCGGAACTGTGGCAGCGCGAAGCTGAGCAGCACCAGCAGGACGACGACATCTATCGCGGAACCCCGCACACTGATTATTGAATGCAAGGTACCCCTTTTATATTTGGGGTACCTTGCATTCCTATTGGCTGAAATATTTAAATCAGCCAATAGGATGAGAGCTGCTTAAATCCTATTGGCAGTTCAAATTAGCCAATAGGATTTAAGCATCTCTCATCCTATTGGCTGATTTAAAAATGTCAGCAATAGGAATGCAAGGTATCCCAAATATAAAAGAGGTACCTTCCATTCAATCTTCAGTGTGCGGCGGAGATTACATGAAGAGGAGTCTCCACGCCGCTGAGGACTGCCGCCGCTGAGGACCGCCGCTCCGGATCCGTGCATAGGGGAAGACCAATCCACGCTTCCGGGAAAAAGATAGAAGATGATCCTGCGTTGGATGAAGATGGAGCCGTCTGGAAGAAGACCTTCACCGCCGGACTTCAGGAAATGCGAGTACCTATTTCGGGGTTAGACTAAGGTTTTTTGGGGGATTTTTTGGGTGTTGTTTTCTTTAGATTAGGTTTTTTTTTATTTTAATGGGCAGCAAAAGAGCTGATTGCTTTTTTAAGGGCAATGTCCATACAAATGCCCCTTTAGTTACAATGGGTATCTTAGGTTTTTTTTTTGAGTTTTTATTTTGGTGGGTTGGTTGGGTGGGGGGTTTTACTGTTATTGGATACTTGTAATCGTTTTACTTAAAAGAGCTGATTGCTTCAGGGCAATGCATTACAAAAGGCCCTTTTAAGGGCTATTGGTATTTTACTGTTTGATTAGGGGGTGTGTTTTTTTTGGGGGGGTGGATTTTTTGTTTTTATAGGGGTATTAGATAAGGTTTAATATTTATTATTTTGGATAATTTCGTTTATTATTTTTTGTAATCTTAGATTTTTTTTATTTTTCGTAATTTTAGTGTGTTTTTTTTGTAGTGTTAGGGTTTTTTTATTTTGTAACTTTGTTATTTTATTTTTCATTTATTTTATTTTTTAAAATAGTTATGTTAGGTTTATTTATAGTTTAACCTTAGGGTTTTTTTATTTCACAGGTAAGTTTTTATTTATTTTAAGATAGTTATATTTTAACTTTAATTTAAAGTTAGGGGGTGTTAGGTTTAGTGGTTAATAGTTTAATTTAGTGTGTTCTGATGTAGGGGGCCGGCAGTTTAGGGCTTAATAGCTTTATTATAGTAGTTGCGATATAGGGGGCTGGCGGTTTAGGGGTTAAAAGCTTTATTATAGTAGTTGCAATGTGGGGGGTCGGCAGTTTAGGGGTTAATAGCTTTATTATAGTAGCTATGATGTGGGGAGCGGCAGTTTAGGGGTTAATATCTTTATTTAGGTGTTAGCGATGCAGGGGGCAGCGGTTTAGGGGTATTTAGGCTAGGGGTTTATGTTAGGGTGTTAGTTTATACATAACCTTCTTTTCCCCATAGACATCAATGGGGATTGCGTTATTTCGATCGCTATTCCGCGATCGCAGGTGTTAGTTTTTTTCTAACATTTTCTCTTCATTGATGTCTATGGGGGAAAACGTGCACAAGCACGTCAAGTCAGGCCTTGGCTTTTGTGCGGTATGAAGCTTAATGCACCATACCGCACAACAAAAGAAGGTTTTTGTGTAAGTTGTAATGGTAGCACCATGGAAAGTGTGGTAGAGCGAAATTTTTAGCGTTCTTTACGCACCAGCTTTAGCGCACAACTTGTAATCTTGGTGATTATTAATTATGTACATAAAAAAAGAGGTTTTATCAGGCATGTTTATCAAAAATAAGAATATACAATCATCTAAAAATAAAAAAGAAACAAAAATAGTCTAAAATGCCACCAAGCTTATATCTTGTTTTCCTTTTAATATTTAACGTAAATCAACAAATCACAATTTCATTAATCATTGTTAAAATTATTTGTGGATTTTTTTCAGTAAACAACTCCCATGTGGTTCATGACACACAAAAAATAAACTTGTAAAAAATTGTATCCAAAGATTTTATTCATAAACCTATTTGAAGGAGGTTAAAGCAATCTTCAGCTACCTAAATGGTTCTAGTGAAGGAGGATTATCATCATAATTTCAAAAACGGTTTCAAAGTAGGTCATGGATAAGATTTCAGTTAATTCACATCAAGCATGAATGAAATGTAGTGGTTCTACAATTAAGAATTTAACAAGCCTAAGGGTACTTAAGAAATTATCTTTAATGTGCAATAAAACTATTTGTTCAGTAGAAGATGACTATAGTCTTGAGAATTAAGATAAAAGAAAACCAAAGAAAAATTATACTGAAATAGGGGAGAAAAAGAGAAAAAATGTTTTACTCTATAAAAAAAGTAAATTGAAGAAATGCAGAACTGGAATAATGTAATATGAATGTTAAACCATCTACATTGATTTGAATATTTAAAGGGACATAATATGTATATGCTAAATCACTTGAAACTGATACAATATAACTGTAAAAAGCTGACAGGAAAATATTACCTGAGCATCTCTATGTAAAAAAGGAAGATATTTTACCTCACAATTTCCTCAGCTCAGCAGAGTAAGTTCTGTGTAAAAAGTTTAACTCAGCTGCAGGTAAAAAAAAAACGAAGAAATGAACAGCAGACAATCAGCATCAGCAGTGCTGAGGTCATGAACTCTTTTACTGTGATCTCATGAGATTTGACTTAACTCTCATGAGATTTCATTGTAAACTTCCTTACACTGAATAGAGAAATAACATGAGAGTGCACGAGGCTCATCCCTTCGGCTGTCCCGGGACAGACATACTGATTTGCTGCTTAGAAGTCCTTTACAATGGGATGTGGCTACTGAGTAACTTTTGAGGTAAAATATCTTTCTTTTTTACATAGAGATGTTCAGGTGATATTTTCTAGTCAGCTTTTTACAGCTATACTACATCACTTTCAAGTGTTTAAACATTTGGGTATCATGGCCCTTTAAAGTAAGTTTAGTGGGTCAAGTTACTTATCTTAAGATTCATAAGGGCATGAACACTTAGAAGCTATGATAATCCAATTAACTGTATTTGTCTTTAATTTAAACATGTCCACCATGCATTCGTCTGTGCTTCTCCGCTATGTGGTGAATGCAAATCAGATTGAGGGGACATAAAAGTGCAATAAGAAAGTGCTCTAATGTATTACAGCATGGTGTTATTGCACTTTTGGTATAATATAAATATTCAAATGGCTTCAACACAACAAAAATATAGTTTAAGGGATATGAAACCCAAATGTTTTCTTTCATGATTCAGATAGAGGATGCAATTTTAAGCAACTTTCTAATTTACTCCTATTATCAATTTTTCTTTGTTCTCTTTGTATGCTTTGTTGAATGAGCAGCAAAGCCCTACTGGTTGCTGACTGAACACGTGGGTGAGTAAATGGCAATCAGTATATATATATACAGCAACCAATCAGCAGCTAGAAACTAGGTTCTTTGCTGCTCCTGAGCTTTCCTAGATAAACCATTCAGCAAACGAGAGAGGGAAGCAAAATAAATAATAGAAGTAAATTGGAAAGTTGTTTACAATTGTATTCTCTATCTGAATCATAAAAGAAACATTTTAAGTTTCATGTCCCTTTAAAGTCAGCTTGGAGGACCAATGCACTATTGGGAGGTATTTGAATGCACCTGATGAGCCAATGAAAAGAGGCATATGTGTGTAGCCATGAGCAGCAGCTAGCTCCCAGTAGTGTATCGTTGCTCCTGGGACTACCTAGGTATGCTTTACACATGATACCAAAATAACTAAGTCTATTCAAAATTCATGCTCTGCTTCAATTAAAAACCTTTAATTTTGAATTTAAAGTCTCTTTGATGGGTTCAAAATAAACCACAGAAAAAATGTGTAACAGGAGCACCAGGTGAAGTGATAAAAATATAAATTTTTATTAAATGCAAAAGGGTATATACCCCGGGTAAGAACACACAAAAAAGAAAAAAGTAACAAACCGATGAACAATGGCTGACCGGTTTCGGCTGTTGCCTTACTCCTAGCCTAGGGACAGCTGGGAAACCACGGATGCTGTAAAGAAGAAATACTTCATATGTCCAGCTAAAGCATTTTTGCTATATCATTGCTAAAAGCTGGAGGTGAGCAGAATAGGACGGACATCCCCAACATAGGGGACACAGCACCTAAGAACAAGGCTGCCCCTTTTCCAAGGAGGCAGTGAGTGGTGAGTCACCTTTATTACAAAATTTCATCTACAGTGGACTGTTACTGCCTCATTGGAATCTGAATGGTGGGAGGTGTTTTGGGGGGAAACACCGCCATCCTAGTGTATGTACATATATACACCTTATACAGTCAATTTGCACAGCAGCTTTTAACTACATACTATTGAACTGAATCTTCTGTCCTTACAGATTTTTTCATCTATTTACTTAATACACACACCCAAACTATTTCCCCCCACTTTTTTCATGTCAAAATAAACCACTATGAATAAAGTTCATGGATAGTATACATCTGTAGTCTTTTGCTTTTGTAGTTACCAGAAAGTGGCAGCTGTCTACAGGAAGGTTGTAGCAAGTTTCTGACTTTATAAATATGATGACCACCTGGAAGAAGTGGTACTGCTCATGTACTTGGAAAGGCCACTCCTACATTTGTAAAGTAAGGTGGAAATAACAGGCCTAAAATTTAACATCTGGTTTGTACTGAAAGGAAAAGTACTGCGATCCAAGTTACATTTAAATTACGATCATCTTTAAATTTGTGTACCAGGTTCAATGATTAAGTGATTTCAACTACAATTTTAACAAAAAATAATGCTTTTTAAGACACAAAAACCAACAACCAAGAAATGTAACTTAAAACTGAAAAGTCTATCGGCTAGATTATGAGTTTTTCGTTTTGAGCTGTGCGGTGCTAATGAGCAGTTTATGCTCACTGCTCACTTACAGACAGCGCTGGTATTACGAGTTTTTCAACCCAGACAAGAAGTGAGTGTTGAGAAAAATTCTGCTCCTTGCCGCACTCCAATACCAGCGCTGCTTACGTTAGCGGTGAGCTGGTGTAACGTGCTCGTGCACGATTTCCCCATAGGAATCAACGGGGAGAGCTGGCTGAAAAAAAGTCTAACACCTGCCAAAAAGCAGCGTAAAGCTCCTTAACGCAGCCCCATTGATTCCTATGGGGAAATAAAATTTATGTCTACACCTAACACCCTAACATGAACCCCGAGTCTAAACACCCCTAATCTTACACTTATTAACCCCTAATCTGCCGCCCCCAACATTGCCGACACCTACATTATAATTATTAACCCCTAATCTGCCGCTCCGGACACCGCCGCCACCTACATTATACTTATGAACCCCTAATCTGCTGCCCCCAACATCGCCAACACCTAAATTATATTTATTAACCTCTAATCTGCCGCCCCCTATGTAGCCACCACCTGCCTACATTTATTAACCCCTAATCTGCTGCCCCCAACGCCGCCGCCACTATAATAAACATATTAACCCCTAAACCGCTGCACGCACTCCCGCCTGCAAACATTAGTTAAATATTATTAACCCCTAATCTACCGGCCCTTACATCGATGCCACCTACCTACATTTATTAACCCCTAATCTGCCGCCCCCAACGTCGCCACCACTATATCAAAGTTATAACCCTTAACCTAACACCCCCTAACTTAAATATAATTAAAAGAAATCTAAATAAAATTCCTATCATTAACTAAATAATTCCTATTTAAAACTAAATACCTATAAAATAAACCCTAAACTATCTTAGGGTTTATTTTTATTTTACAGGCAAGTTTGTATTTATTTTAACTAGGTACAATAGTTATTAAATAGTTATTAACGATTTAATAACTACCTAGCTAAAATAAAGACAAAAGTACATGTAAAATAAAACCTAACCTAAGTTACAATTACACCTAACACTACACTATAATTAAATAAATTAACTAATTTAACAACAATTAAATACAATTAAATAAAATTATCTAAAGTACAAAAAAAAACCCCACTAACTTACAGAAAATAATAAACAAATTACAAGATTTTTAAACTAATTGCACCTAATCTAATCCCCCTAACAAAATAAAAAAGCCCTCCCAAAATAAAAAAAAGACCTACCCTACACTAAATTACAACTAGCCCTTAAAAGGGCCTTTTGCGGGGCATTGCCCCAAAGTAATCAGCTCTTTTACCTGTACAAAAAAAGTACAAATCCCCCCCAACATTAAAACCCACCACCCACACAACGAACCCTACTCTAAAATCCACCCAATACCCCCTTAAAAAAAACCTAACACTAGCCCCTTGAAGATCACCTTACCGGGAGAAGTCTTCATCCAAGCCGGGCAAAGTGGTCCTCCAGACGGGCAGAAGTCTTCATCCAGACGGCATCTTCTATCTTCATCCATCCGGCATGGAGCGGGTCCATCTTCAAGACATTCGATGCGGAGCATCCTCTTCAATCGACGGCTAACACAGAATGAAGGTACCTTTAAGTGACGTCATCCAAGATGGTGTCCCTTCAATTCCGATTGGCTGATAGAATTCTATCAGCCAATCGGAATTAAGGTAAAAAAAATCCTATTGGCTGATGCAATCAGCCAATAGGATTGAGCTTGCATTCTATTGGCTGATTGGAACAGCCAATAGAATGCCAGCTCAATCCTATTGGCTGATTGGATCAGCCAATAGGATTGAACTTCAATCATATTGGCTGATTGCATCAGCCAATAGGATTTTTTCTACCTTAATTCTGATTGGCTGATAGAATTCTATCAGCCAATTGGAATTGAAGGGACACCATCTTGGAGGACGTCACTTAAAGGTACCTTCATTCTGTGTTAGCCGTTAATTGAAGAGGATGCTCCGCGTCAGATGTCTTGAAGATCGACCTGCTCCGCGCCGGATGGATGAAGATAGAAGATGCCGTCTGGATGAGGACTTCTGCCCATCTGGAGGACCACTTCGCCCGGCTTGGATGAAGACTTCTCCCGGCTTCGTTGAGGACTTCGGCCCGGTTGGGTGAAGACTTCTCCCGGTAAGGTGATTTCCAAGGGGTTAGTGTTAGGTTTTTTTAAGGGGTATTGGGTGGGTTTTAGAGTAGGGTTGGTTGTGTGGGTGGTGGGTTTTAATGTTGGGGGGGGTTTGTACTTTATTTTTACAGGTAAAAGAGCTGATTACTTTGGGGCAATGCCCCGCAAAAGGCAATTTTAATGGCTATTTGTAATTTATTGTAGGGTAGGGCTTTTTTTATTTTGGGGGCTTTTTTATTTTGTTAGGGGGATTAGATTAGGTGTAATTAGTTAAAAATCTTGTAATTTGTTTATTATTTTCTGTAATTTAGTGTTTGTGGGTTTTTTTTACTTTAGATAATTTTATTTAATTGTATTTAATTGTTGTTAAATTAGATAATTTATTTAATTATAGTGTAGTGTTAGGTGTAGTTGTAACTTAGGTTAGGTTTTATTTTACAGGTACTTTTGTCTTTATTTTAGCTATTTAATAACTATTGTACCTAGTTAAAATACAAACTTGCCTGTGAAATAAAAATAATACCTAAGCTAGATACAATGTAACTATTAGTTATATTGTAGCTAGTTTAGGGTTTATTTTATAGGTAAGTATTTAGTTTTAAATAGGAATTATTTAGTTAATGATAGGAATTTTATTTAGATTTATTTAAATTATATTTAGGTTAGGGGGTGTTAGGGTTAGACTTATATTTAGGGGTTAATAACTTTAGTATAGTGGCGGCCATGTTGGGGGTGGCAGATTAGGGGTTAATAAATGTAGGTAGGTGTCTGCGATGTTAGGGATGGCAGATTAGGGGTTAATAATATTTAACTAATGTTTGTGAGGTGGGAGTGCGGCGGTTTAGGGGTAAATATATTTATTATAGTGGCAGCGATGTCCGGTTTGGCAGATTAGGGGTTAAAAAAATTATTTTAGTGTTTGCGATGTGGGGGGGCCTCGGTTTAGGGGTTAATAGGTAGTTTATGGGTGTTAGTGTACTTTTTAGCACTTTAGTTAAGAGTTTCTATGGCATTGTAGTGTAAAACTCTTAACTACTGACTTTAAAATGCGGTACCAGTCTTGACAGGAGAGGGTCTACCGCTCACTTTTTGGCAGACTTGTAATTCTGACGCTATGCAAGTCCCATTGAAAATATAGGATATGCAATTGACGTAAGTGGATTTGCGGTATTTCCAAGTCTGGCCAAAAAAGTGAGCAGTACACCAGTACCTGCAAGACTCGTAATACCAGCGGGCGTTAAAAGCAGCTTTGCTTTTTAAGCCTAACGCACAACTCGTAATCTAGGCGTATGAATCCTGTAAAAATGTGTTCAGTTAATGTTGATTGTATTGCCATTGTCAAATTAGGTTAAAATTTGAAAACACAAAAAGCCATGTAACTCATTCTCTATGGTATTTCTGATAGATTGGAATTGAGACCTATATGCTGAGACAGCCATGTAACAGTGACTTCTTCAGGACCCAATTATCCCTACACACCTTACCTAAAAATGAACTGTCTTCTTAACAGTGTAGATGTTCACTACTTAGCTATACCTAAGCACTGACAGTACTATAGTAAAAAGCAATAGTTACGATAATGAACGTATCTGTCTCAAACCAAGGTTATCACCATTGCAGATTATGACAGAAGCATGGATAATTTTTGTATTCTTTTGTGTAGTTCCCTTTTTCCCCCTTGAGAATGTAATTTTGGGCTCTAGTCTAGAGGGAATAAATCCTATCAATATAGTTTAGGCCAAAACTTAGTACAGCTAAACTGTTTGCATAATATTAATTTAATGTTAAAAAAATGGTAAAAAATGGTCTTTTTATTACATTATGTTAGTGCAGTGATTGTGACAGAGAAGTGGCTTTCAAGTCTGTGCATTAGCAGCACTCTTGAACTAAGCGTGGGTATAAAAATAAACCAATTAAATCTCAATATCAAAAACAAAATGGAAGAAATTATTTGCACTCATCCACCTACAAATGATAAACACAGTTATGAACTCTGCTAAAACAAATCCAATCATCTAAACAACATCTGATTATTAAACTATAATTGCTTTGAAGTAATAATAGGAGGCGGATAAGTAATTTGAGTTTTGCCTACCTATGAAAATTGGTATATGACATTTTTTATGTAAGACTTCATTTTTGGTTTAAACTAAACTTATTTCCCCAAAATAACAACAAAAAAAGCATTAGAGAAGAACATTTTGGTACTTGAAAAGTGAGCAACATTATTCTTTTTTTAGGAACCAGTTTTAAAAATGTTAGCTTATTGTATTTTAACATCTTTCAACATTTTTAATTGGAGTTTCCTAAACAAATGATATATTATTTCTTTTCAGCAGATATTGCACTTTCTGAAATTATATTTAGTTTCCATCTTAATGGGAGGAGAGTCCACTGCTTCATTCATTACTTGTGGGAATTAAGAACCTGGCCACCAGGAGGAGGCAAAGACACCCCAGCCAAATACTTAAATACCTCCCCCACTCCCCTCATCCCCCAGTCATTCTTTGCCTTTCGTCACAGGAGGTTGGCAGAGAAGTGTCGGAAGATTCCGAGTAGTAACTTATGGAGGATAGTACTCTTCAAAATGGGATTGGAGTTTTAAGTAGTCATGTCAGCCTCTCAGTGAGAGCATGGGTGAATGTTAGAGTCCGGAGATGCAGGGAGAGTCTTTCTGAGAACCAATCCCGACTCAGTTTAACTGCACCATTAGCAATCAGCGTTGACAAGTTTCGCTGCCTGCTTTTCTTCTCTCTAGTCCATGTCAGGAGCGATGCTAAGGGTAGTGTTCCTGTTCCACTGCGATGATTCTGTTAAGATCGTTTCATTTTTATATATGTGATAACGCAAGAAGACAGGGTGGCTCCTTTATCTATATAGAATCTAGAGTAATACCCTCGGAAGGGGGTTATTGAACAGGGGGGGATTTTATTATGCATAATATTGTTTATTGTGTTTTCTACTGCATTTGTGTGAGATGATGCTCTGTCAGTGTGGAACAGTCAGTTCATTAGCGAAAGATTGAGGCAGGATTTTTTGTTGTGTCTCTCTCTCTCCAGTGCAGGGGCGGTTCAGCATGGCACTCCATGTGAAAGGGTGTGGCCTTGGTAACTTCCTCTTTCTCAACCTACGTTCAGAGGAGATGAAAGCTGTTTCTTGTAGTCCGGGTCATAGGAGGTGATGAGTGCCCCGGCCATTGGGATATAAAGGTGCCATTTATTTTTTTAGCAAGTCCGTAATAAAGGTGCAAGCTATGGAGGACTCGGATACATTAGAGGATACTCCCTCTTTATCTAAACCTATTAACTGTGTATATTGTGAGGAGGTTCCAGTCGAACTGCCTACGCAACTCTGTTCCACATGCTTTGACAATATTGCTATATCCAAAAAGAATAAAGTATTTAGTATGACTGAGCCGTCCACCTCTGAGGGTTCTCTGCCCGTGAGGGTTTATAAGAACAGGGTAGCGCCCCAGGCCTTCCCGGTTCCAGTCAAGAGGGCTAACATTATTAAGAATGAATGGGAGAAACATGGTTCGTCCTTTTCCCCCTCTTCTTCTTTTAAAAGCTTTTTTCCCGTTCCGGATGTGCAGCTTGAACTGTCCCTAAGGTGGATAGTGCTATCTCCATGCTCGCTAAGAGAACGACTATTCCGCTAGAGGATAGCTCCTCTTTCAAGGAACGCATGGATAAAAAGATGGAGTCCATGTTGCGGAAGATGTTCCAACTCACGGGGATCGCTTTCAACCGATGGCGGCGGTCGCTGCTGTGGCTGGTGTGGCTACCTACTGGTGTGACTCTCTATCAGCAATGGTCAAGGTGGAAACTCCCCTCAATGAGATTCTAGAACAAATCAAGGCCTTAAAGGGACACTGAACCCAAATGTTTTCTTTGTGATTCAGATTTTTAATTAAAAAAAAGATTAATTTTAAACAACTTTCTAATTTACTCCTATTATCAATTTTCTTCATTCTAACTGCCCCAAGAGTCTTTACAAAGGTTCTGGGAGCTCTTCTCGCAGTAGCGAGAGCCAGAGGGATTGCAGCGGCACTTTATCTAGAGGATATCCTGGTCCAAGCTCCGTCCTACAGTCGTGCGGAGGATCACTCGAGAGCTCTTCTTCTTTGGTCTCACGGGTGGAAGATAAATGAAGGAAAGAGTTAATTGGTCCCCAGCAACAGGGTGGAATTTCTGGGTATGATAATAGATTCTTCAGCCATGAAGATATTTTTGACAGACCAGAGACGTTGCAAGCTTGCATCCAACTGTCTAGCTCTTCAGACATCCTCCAGGACATCTGTGGCCAGGTGTATGGAGGTGATCAAACTCATGGTATCCAGCATAGATGTCATTCCATTTGCCAGGTTCCATCTCAGCCTCTTCAGCTGTGCATGTTGAGACAATGGAACGGCAATCATTCAGATCTGTCCCAACAGATATCTCTGGACAGACCGGTGAGGGAGTCCCTATCTTGGTGGACCCGACCGGGGCAGTTGTCACAAGGGACATCCTTCTTGAGACCATCCTGGGAGATTGTGTCCATGGATGCAAGTCTAGCAAGATGGGGAGCTGTTTGGGGTGCAAGAAAGGCACAGGGCAGATGGACTCGAGAGGAGTTAAGTTTACCTATAAATATTTTTGAACTTTGAGTGATACTCAATGCTCTGAGGGCTAGGCCCCTTCTGGGGTTATCCCGATTCATCAGGTTCCAATCGGACAACATTACCTCGATGGCTTAAACCACCAGGGGGGGGGGGACGAGAAGCTCCCTAGCCATGAGGGAAGTATCTTGGATTCTGGAATGGGCAGAGATTCACAATTGTTCGCTCTAAGCGATCCACATTCCAGGTGTGGACAATTGGAAAGCGGACTTTCTGAGCAGACAGACGTTTCATCCTGGGGAATGGTCTCTCCATCCCGAGATATTTGAGGAGATCTGCAGCAGATGGGGGATGCCGGAGATAGATCTCATGGCATCCAGACTCAATCGCAAGCTACCCAGATATGGGTCGTGATCCAGGGATCCCCAGATGGAACTGATAGATGCCTTGGCTGTACCCTGGGACTTCAACCTAATTTACATATTTCCTCCGTTACCCTTCTACCAAGCAGGAGAAAGCTTCAGTTATTCTGATTACTCCGTCGTGGCCGAGGAGGATGTGGTTTGAGGATCTGGTTGGGATGTTATCATCTCCGCCGTAGAAGTTACCTTGTCGCAGGGATCTGCTGGTTCAAGGTCTTTTTCTACACCAAAATCTAGATTCTCTGAGGCTGACTGCATGGAGATTGAACGGCTAATTTTAGCCAAGAGAGGATTTTCGGAAAAAATGATTGACACTTTCGTTCAGGCCAGGAAGCCGGTCACTCGACGCATCTACCACAAGGTGTGGAGGACCTATTTGTCCTGGTGTGAGGAACAAGGATATCCCTGGCATAAGGTCAGGGTATCCAGGAATTTGGCATTTCTCCAGGACGGTCTGGATAAAGGTCTTGCCACCAGTTCCCAAAGGGGACAGATCTCAGCATAAAAAGCTTGCAGAGCTTCCTGACATTCAGTCCTTTGTTCAGGCTCTGGTTAGGATCAGGCCTGTCTTCAGGAATCTGGCTCCTCCTTGGAGCTTAAACTTGGTTCTTAAGGTTTTGCAGAGGTCTCCGTTTGAGCCTATGCATGCTCTTGACATTAAGTTTCTTTCATGGAAAGTCCTGTTGTTACCTGCTATTGCATTGGCATGCAAAGTCTCTGAGTTGGCGGCCTTGCAATGCGAGCCGCCCTACTTAGTTTTTCATGCTAATAAGGCTGTTCTTCGTACTGGATTCGGATTCCTTCCTAAGGTGGTGTCAAGTCAGGAAATCGTAGTTCCTTCTTTGTGTCCTAACCCTTCTTCTTCGAAGGAGAGGTTACTTCATAATCTGCATGTGGTTCGGACTTTGAAGTTTTATCTTCAGGCCACAAAGGAGTTCAGACAGACCTCATCCTTATTTGTTGTGTACTCAGGGAAGTGCAGGGGGCAAAGGGCCTCTGCCTCTTCTCTATCATTTTGGTTGAGGGGTATGATCCGTCTGGCATATGAGACAGTGGGACACAAGCCTCCTCAGAGGATTACTGCTCACTCGACTAGAGCTGTGGCCTCTTCTCGGGCCTTTAAGAATGAGGCTTCTATGGAGCAGATTTGTAAGGCGTTTACTTGGTCTTCCTTACATACTTTTGCAATATTTTTTAAATTTTATGTTTTTGCTTCAGCGTAAGCAGCTTTTGGGAGAAAGGTTCTGCAAGCTGTGGTGCCCTCAGTTTAGGGTCCGCCTCCTTTTGCCCTCCCATTTTTTTTCAATTCAGTGTCCTCTAGAGCTTGGGTATTTATTCCCACAAGTAATGAATGAAGTAGTTGACTTTCCTCCCATTAAGATGGAAAACATAAATTATGCTTACCTGATAATTTCATTTCCATCTGTGGGAGGAAAGTCCACTGCCCTCCGCCCATTTCTCCGGTGGGCGGACCTAAATTTAATTTAATTTATGTAGCACCATTTATACCCTGATATTTATCCTACTGTTCCTTGTTCCCTTTGCAGAATGACTGGGGGATGAGGGGAGTGGGGGAGGCATTTAAGTCTTTGGCTGGGGTGTCTTTGCCTCCTCCTGGTGGCCAGGTTCTTAATTGCCACAAGTAATGAATAAAGCAGTGGACTCCCACAGATGGAAATAAAATTATCAGGTAAGCATAATTTATGTGTTTTGAAATAACCAAAATGACAAAAGGTTGTCAATAGAAACAAAGATGTTATATATTTGAGTAATTTTTATAATAGATCTAATAAATAAAAGTGTTTGTTTTATTCTTTCTTTAAATTTTGAAATCAAACTTTTTTTTTTTTAATACTTTATTTATTTGAAGGACATACCATGCATAGTGAAGAGCCATAAAGTGACAATCATCAGTAATTCACAATCCTGTTTACATTGTATTTTTTCACATTTTCTTACAATCAAGAATTAAATAAAAATGGTGGTATGAATAGTTTTCTGATAAGGAACATGTGTAGTCCTTATTTTTTTTATTTATTAATACCTCAATAACAGTAGTCTACTAACCTAGGTCACTCCTTCTCAGTTTCATAAACCTTATAATGTCCAGTTTGTACAGCTAACATACCTAGTAAGTGATTGAATTGAGTTCAGTCTGACAAAGGTTGAAGAAGAAGATTCCTATCACCTAACTGGGATGTAAAGTCTAGGCCTAGTTCACTTTTAATATCATCATATCTGCCTGATCATTCTCGGTGCCCAGGGTGCCATCCAACTACATTTGAAACCTCCTTAAGAAATTATTCTCAATTTAGATAAATTGTCTTTCATATTGCCATTCTCCTCTTAACTGGGCATTCAGAATATTCTCAGAGATCCTTATTTGGTAAATAATTTGAGACTGTTGGGCTCTATTTAGGGAGAGTATGTAGGGTTCCCAATTTGAAATCAAACTATTTTTATGATCACAATATATTCACCTTCCAGAAGCAACAAAATCTAACATTCTGAGCCAGATTACAAGTGGTGCGCTATTTAGCGCTTTAGCTGGCACGCAAACACTGCCAGAAGTAAACTTTTAAAGTGTATGAAAGCAGACATGCTAACTTCAGGACTTCGGATATCAAGACCACACTAACTTCTTATCCCCATTGTCCTCCAGACCCCACTAAAAGTAGTGCATGAGAGGGGAGCAGCACTTCAAATCCGGTCCCCCATTCCTTCCAGAAGGCAGCACCCCCCAAACAAGTGGTATCCCTAGGTGCCTCCTCAAATTGCCGACAACATACTAAAAGACCGACTTGATCCCTTACACCCTAGTCGATCAGCACCCCTTTTAAGAATTGGTGGACTGGGGCTCAATTCTGGTATGGCGATGAGTTCCAGGAGCCCGGATAGGCCCGGAGAGTTTTGCTTGTCCTCCGGAGTCTACATCATCTCCATGACAAAATATACATAGTCATGTACAATGTAGATTATTTAAAGTATTGGAGATATCTTAAAAGTGATTTAATGGTTACTTGCTATTATTTTAAACATAAATATATATTTGAAAATATATGTTTATATTTAAAAAAAATATTAAGCAACCATTAAATCACTTTTAAGATATCTACAGTACTTTAAACAATATGCTTTGTACATGACTCTGCATTTCATTTAAACATTGACCCCTAATCTGCCATAACCTTAAACTATCTGTAGAAGCTAAGGCCCTCTAGTGGGGCCCTCTTCATCCAGGCTCCAGGCATGGGGGGCCCAGATGTAGGTATGGTTTTTTTATTTTTTTTATTTTGGATACTGTAGTTTAATTTTTATTTATTTTTTTGTAACTGTGGCGTGTGTGGGTGTGCACGCGTGCACGCCCGCGATTTGTCAGCCGCATTTGAAGTGGTGGGAGAGGATGGTTGGAGAGCTTGGTGGGTGGCAAAGGAGGGGGAAATTAGAGTTAAAAAAGAGATCTGGGAGGGTATGGAGGGGGGGGCAGCTACACTACAATAAAGTGGGCTTTATTTAAAAAATAAAAGGGCCATATGGGGGCAAATAGTTAGTGGGGGGAGGGTTAGAGAGCTCTTTGGGGGGATCAGGGAGGTTGGGGGCTAAGGGGGGATCCTACAGAGCAGAATATATTTTTAAAACAAAAAAAAACTTGTATTTTAGTTCTGGCAGACTTTCTGCCAGTTCTTAAGATGGCGGGGACAACTGTGGGGTGGGGGAGGGAAGAGAGCTGTTTGGGAGGGATCAGGGTGTGGGATGTGTCAGGTGGGAGGCTGATCTCTACACTAAAGCTAAAATTAACCCTTCAAGCTCCCTACAAGCTACCTAATTAACCCCGTCACTGCTGGGCATAATACAAGTGCAGTGCACAGCGGCATTTAACAGCCTTCTAATTACCAAAAAGCAATGCCAAAGCCATATATGTCTGCTATTTCTGAACAAAGGGTATCCCAGAGAAGGATTTACAACCATTTGTGCCATAATTGCACAAGCTGTTTGTAAATAATTTCAATGAGAAACCCAAATGGCTAGATTTAGAGCCATGCACGATTCCCCCATAGGAAACAATGGGGCAGTTTGAGCTGCAAAAAAAATAACACCTGCAAAAAAGCAGCGTTCAGCTCCTAACGCAGCCCCATTGTTTCCTATGGGGAAACACTTCCTAAGTCTGCACCTAACACCCTAGCATGAACCACGAGTCTAAACACCCCTAACCTTACACTTATTAACCCCTAATCTGCCGCCCCCGCTATCGCTGACACCTGCATTATATTATTAACCCCTAATCTGCTGCTCCGGACACCGCCGCCAACTACGTTATCCCTATTAACCCCTAATCTGCTGCCCCCAACGTCGCCGACACCTACATTATAATTATTAACCCCTAATCTGCCCCCCCAACGTCGCCGCTACCTACACTTATTAACCCCTAATCTGCCGACCGGACCTCGCCGCCACCATAATAAATGTATTAACCCCGAAACCGCCGCACTCCTGCCTCGCAAACCCTATAATAAATTGTATTAACCCCTAATCTGCCCTCCCTAACATCGCCGACACCTAACTTCAAGTATTAACCCCTAATCTGCCGACCGGACCTCGCCGCTACTCTAATAAATGTATTAACCCCTAAAGCTAAGTCTAACCTTAACCCTAACACCCCCCCCTAAGTTAAATATAATTTTAATCCAACAAAATAAATTATTTCTTATTAAATAAATTAATCCTATTTAAAGCTAAATACTTACCTATAAAATAAACCCTAATATAGCTACAATATAACGAATAACTATATTGTAGCTATTTTAGCATTTATATTTATTTTACAGGCAACTTTGTATTTATTTTAACTAGGTACAATAGCTATTAAATAGTCATTGACTATTTAATAGCTACCTAGTTAAAATAATTACAAAATTACCTGTAAAATAAATGCTAACCTAAGTTACATTGTCTTGTAGTGTTACCATGACATTAAAATATATCCAGCTGGAACAGCTGATAATGGAAGACACTGGGCTATTTAAGCACGGTGCACACCCATTTCAGTATGTCTATGAGTAAGGCTGACATCAAGCCGAAACGCGTAAAACAGTACTGCTCCAGTTGATCTTATGAAAATATACTGTTTTTAAGAAGCATTTACTCACTTGTTTGTGAAGAGAAAAAAGAAAGGAAAAAACTTTGTTTATAATAAAGCTGCAAGAGTTTTATTCAAAAATATGCCTTGAGATTCAAACGGTTTATTTCGCAAATTGCTCTAATTATACTTACCGGGTTGGATTTCGGCATACCATATGTCACCGTTGTGCTAGGGGCTACGGTAACGTAGTAGGGGATTCCATTGGTCGTGCTGTACGATACGGACCGGAAGTGCATGGATCTTGGCCAATCACAGCGGAGTTAATCGCAACAGCGTGAAGGACGCCAAAGACAGCACAGAGTGCAGAGCTCCCATGGAGAAGCGGGACGGTAAGCAAACAATCGGATGTTGAGGCAGTTAACACCCTGGTGAGTTATTGCCTTTTCTTTAATCTCCGATACTGCTACCATTAAAGTATACCGCAGGACACTACTGATAAGGACTTTGAGATCCAATATTGGGACACAGCATATTACACATGCATCTTTCTTCTACCGAACACATTGCACATATAAACTTTGGGATCCCCTCCCCGCTTACATCTTGAGCCTCACTAGGGAGAGTCTTCTACCTTTGCTAACTACACATAACATTTCTCTCCCGTGGTCTCGATGTCATAGCACACAAGAACGAACTTTTGGTTTTGTAATACTAATTGCATTTTGGTGACTGGACATACAAGCTCAACAAATAGCAGCAATGGATAACACAGATTTATTTTCAATGCAAACACTTATAGAGATGTACACAGAGAGACTGACTCTGGATGATACTTTCATCAAACAAACGGAGACCCTTTCAATAAGTGATGTCTTTGTACTACTGGAAAAGACCCTTATTAAAGAATATCGAGTATGGTGGGATAAACGAGCACTTGAAAAATATCAACTTATGAACATTATACCTAGAGGCCTTAGGCTTAACAAATATCCGTCCTTCAAAGTTGATGATCAGGACTTTATCAGAGACTGGAATATTGTTTTGAGTGAATGCTCACATAGGTTGATGGGTTTAATCATTAAATTTAAAGAGGGTGAGCTTAGAAAAACCAGAGAGGAAGTTGTAAATATACAGAAACATCTTAACACCTTCACAGATCACTCTAAATACACTGAATTTGATAAGATACTGCAAGAAACAATAAAGAAATTTAGAATTGAACTAGATAACTTAAAATTAAGGAAATACAACAGAGATTATGCAGATCACACAAACAATAGAGTGTATACATGGCATTTACGCTATCAAATTCCAGGTCAAAGATATAAGAGAGTAAAATCCAAATCTGGCTCTAGCCAACCACTCAAACAAGGGTGTCAGGTTTGTGCACACCTGTCCCTTTAATTGCTGAACTTCTATCAGCCTCCTCCCTATTTAAGCCTCTTCCTGGCTACCATACAGTGCTTAGTATTGTTCTATGTGAATCTCATTTGACACTGAGCCTCCTAGAGTGAATTACACTTCTGATTCTACTGCATACCTTGTGCTTGTAATTTACTGTGAAACGCTGTTTCACCTTCAGCCTTCTTCCTACAACTCCTACTGGACTTAGCCTCAGTTTTCTCTCAAAGCTCACCTTGTGAACCGAAGCTATTATTTACCTGTTTAAATCTGCCTTCCCACAGAACCGGAGTACAAACCTCAGTTCAGCTGCAGTCTTCGTTCAGCGGTGACGTCACACGCTAGCCGTTCACTTCCTGGCTTCCTTCCAACGCTGTGCACAGCTCGTTACTCAGAACACGGTAAACTAAACTTCAGGACAAACTCCGGTAAGACTGTATTTTGTCTCACAAGTAATTCTATGCCTGATGTTCACATTATGAAGACTTATACCGCATATGTCACACAAAGTGTACAATCTAAATTAACAACATCTCTGTCACAAATGTTGTTATCCCATTGCTACTTGTTCGCTCCGTTCACAGAGTTTAGGCATATTAAGTACTTGTCTAACATAAGGTTTGCTTAAATCTCTGTTTTCCTCTCAGGATATCAGGTTAGTCTCCCTGCTGCACTTATTCAGTGTTCACAGCACAGGTGGCAGCTATAGGGAGATTTGATCTTAGTTCCTGTATATAAAATCTAGTAAACTGTTACTTCTGGTATAACATTGTTGCACTCCATATAATATTTGTTATACCTTATTGTAACATCTTGCTACACACCAATTATTTTCTCTACTTATATTTGATACCCAGCAGTTGTGGCCATTAAACTAATACAGCTCATATCTCTTTTAGATATTAACCCTGAGCGTGACATAATACTAAGCCTTATACTTCAAAATGGACCCAGCTGGGATTAACGCACACATGCAGACCCTGAGCCAGAGTGTTGATGTGCTAACTGAAGGACTCAATGCCCTTAAGGTTGAAAATGACACCTTAAAAACATACATCAGGGATGTTGTGGACAAAAGAGTACCTATCCTTGAACCACAAGTTAGTCCCCCCGAAAAATTTAATGGAGATAGGTCTCAGTACAGAGATTTCAGAAATGCCTGTCTCCTAATGTTCTCTCTTAGACCTCATACTTACCCTAATGATAGATCAAGGGTCCTCACCGTTATCTCCTATTTAAGGGGTGAGCCGCGTTCATGGGCTAACTCCTACTTCGAGAATAATGATACCATACTAAATTCCTTAGAGGATTTCTTTACAGCTATGGGCCAGCTATATGAGGATCCCTATAAACAAATAACAGCCGAAAATGCAATGAGAGGTCTAAAACAAAAAAAAAGGGTA
The DNA here is from genome assembly GCF_027579735.1 of Bombina bombina. Classification (NCBI taxonomy): domain Eukaryota; kingdom Metazoa; phylum Chordata; class Amphibia; order Anura; family Bombinatoridae; genus Bombina; species Bombina bombina. The sequence continues at coordinate 181,441,339 of NC_069506.1, read as the reverse complement.
GTTGAAGATTACATCGCCGAATTTAAGAAATGGGCTAAAGATTCTCAGTGGAATAATTTATCATTGAGAAATCAGTTTAGATTAGGTCTATCAGATGCTATAAAAGACGAGTTGTCAAGATCTGAGCTTCCCCCAACTCTCGAGGAGCTAATGGCTCTCACTATCATAATAGACAGACGTATTAGAGAAAGGCAAGCAGAAAGATCTTATCAGGATACTTATAACAAAAAACAGAATATACCATCTGCGTCTAAATCTGTCCCTGAAGCTATGGACATAGGATTTCTTAAAGGCCCTTTATCCCAAGATGAAAAAACCAGGAGAAGAACTAATAACCTCTGCCTTTACTGCGCCTCTGACAAACATACAGTGAGAGATTGTCCTTCCCTCTTAAAACAGAACAAGGGTAAGAATAACTTTCCACCTTACTGTTTAACTACCCAACAATGTTTACATCCATATTTGAATATCTCTCTTCTCTTACAGTGGGAGCATCATCGCCTCAACGCTTCCGTGATTATTGATTCCGGAGCTACAGCCTCATATATTGACAAAAACTTTACTCATGTAAATAAAATACCTTTAGTGCAAAAAAGGTCTCCTGTGTTTCTGAGGGGTATTGATAGGGAACCTATGTCAAGTGGGCCAGTAGAATTCCAAACAGTACCTTTGCTAGTTGTTACAACCGGTGACCATAGGGAGTATATTTCCTTCGATGTGATTACATCTCCCATATCACCCTTGGTCTTAGGTATCAAGTGGCTTACTACACACAACCCTCAAATAAATTGGTCCGCTTTAACTCTTTCTTTTAATTCTAAATATTGTACAAGCACCTGTTTTCCAGCTACTGTTTTACACACATCTGAGCTTAAACAGGAAAATCCTATCCCTGAGGTATACAAAGATTATGCAGACGTGTTTAGTAAAACAGAATCTGAAAACCTTCCCCCACATAGGAAATACGATTGTCCTATTGAGATCTTACCGGGCTCTGAGATTCCCTGTGGACATATATTTCCTCTCTCAAATCCAGAACTCATCCATTTAAAAAACTATCTGGATGAAAACTTAAAGAAAGGTTTCATTCGTCCCTCAACCTCACCTGCTAGCGCAGGAATATTCTTTGTAAAGAATAAAGATGGTTCCCTCAGACCTATAGTGGATTATCGACAACTAAACAAAATTACCATAAAAAAACGTTATCCTTTACCTCTCATACCAGAACTAATAGAAAGATTGGAAGGTGCAAAGTTTTTTTACAAAACTAGACTTAAGGGAAGCATATAACCTCATTCGCATCAGATCTGGCGATGAATGGCTGACGGCGTTTCGGACCCGCTACGGGCTGTTCGAATATGTCGTCATGCCATTTGGGTTATGTAATGCCCCCGCAACTTTCCAGCATTTAATTAATGATATATTCAGGGATATTTTAGATGTCTACATTGTTATTTACCTAGACGATATTTTAATCTATTCAAGAACTTATGAAGAACATATCATACATGTTAGACATGTTCTATCCAGGCTCAGAGAAAATCACCTGTACGCTAAAGCAGAGAAATGCTTATTCAATTCCCAAAGTGTAACTTTTCTCGGGTATGAAATATCTCCATCAGGTATCCGAATGGAGAACAATAAGATCGAAGCAGTTCTAAATTGGCCTACTCCAAAGACCAAACGTCAAGTTCAGTCCTTCATGGGCTTTGCTAATTGTTATCGCAAGTTCATAAAAAATTTTTCTAAACTTGCTATCCCCCTGACTAGTCTTACAAAAGCTAATGTACCATTCAAGTGGACGGAAGAGGCTCAAAAATCTTTTGATCTCTTCAAAAGTAAATTCACCTCAGCACCAATCCTACATTTTCCGGACCCAAACCTTCGATTTGTGCTCGAGGTAGATGCCTCCAACTTTGCAATTGGAGCTGTACTATCCCAGAGGGAAAACATCTCTAAACCACTTCATCCCATAGCATTTTTTTCCCGTACCCTAAACGAAGCAGAAAGAAACTACCCCATAGGTGACAAAGAATTGTTAGCAATAAAATTATCATTGGAACATTGGCGTCACCTATTGGAAGGCACTAAGATCCCAACACTGATCTATACTGACCACAGAAACCTGCAGTATTTGAAATGCACTAGAACTTTATCCTCTAGACAAGTAAGATGGAACTTATTCCTTTCACGTTTTAACTTTTTGATTACATATCGTCCATCCGGAAAAAAACAAAAGGCAGATGCATTGTCACGGATAACAACTGATTCCATATCTCCCATAACCGAGCAATCTCTTATTCCAATGGACAAGTTCTTACTGTTCACCCTCGATATGGTTCCTTTATTAAAGGAGGAACAAACTAAAGACTCTACAATACCACTACATCTTTTACAATTAAACTCTGATGGTTGTTACTGCTACAAATCCAAACTCTACATTCCACCATCTCTCAGATCGACTGTGCTTCACTCTGTACACGAGTCAAACTTAGCAGGACATCCAGGTCTTCACAAGACACAGGACATAGTGAAAAGGAACCACTGGTGGCCAGAACTATCCAACGACGTTAAAAAACATGTCCTCTCATGTCCCATTTGTACTGTCTCCAAGAGAGATAAACATCCACCTTATGGATTACTACTACCACTCCCAACTCCGAAAAAACCCTGGACTGAAATCGCATTGGATTTCATTGTGGATCTCCCACTGTCGTCAAAAAATACCACTATCATGGTAGTGGTGGATCTATTTAGTAAAATGTGCCACTTCATTCCCTATACTAAATTGCCAACTGCTTCAGAGACTATTCATCTTCTCCTCAAACATGTCATTAAGCATCACGGACTTCCAACTTCCATACTCAGCGATCGAGGAACCCAATTTTCCAGCAAACTTTGGTATCAATTCTGCTCAACCTTCTCAGTTGAAAGGAGATTGACCACTGCATACCACCCACAAAGTAATGGTCAAACTGAGAGATGTAACCAATGGCTTGAACAGTTTTTACGGCTGTTCTGTTCCTCCCAACAACATCTCTGGGCTGATTTCTTGCCATATGCTGAGTTTTGCTACAATAACACTCTTCATTCCACTACTGGTCAAACACCTTTTTTCGTTAACTACGGATTTCATCCTAATTTTCAGTTACTGCCTCCATCACAGAGTGCTTCCCCAGTTATCTCTGACTTGACCGCCAGTATTTCCTCCAACTTCAAAACTGTTGAAGCTGCCATCAACGATGCCAAACTGTCGTACAAGCGATACTATGATCGTCGTAGAACAAGCCCACCTGTTTATTCCGAAGGAGATTTGGTTTGGCTTTCCACTAAAAATCTACACCTCAAAACACCTTCAAAGAAGCTCTCTCCTCTATTCATCGGTCCTTACCCAATCGAACATGTCATAAATACCAATGCTGTTCGTCTCAAATTGCCGAACACCCTAAAGATTCACCCGACATTTCATGTCTCCCTTCTTAAGCCTTATAGAGAAGTTAGGAATTCTACTGGATCGGTTACTCCTCCCCAGTTCACTATCGACCCTGAAGTCGAATATGATGTCAGGTCCATCCTTGACTCCCGTAAGCGGAGGGGTCGCCTAGAATATCTAGTGTCTTGGAAGGGTTTCTCTCATGATGAGGATTCCTGGGAACCAGCTACCAACATTTCTGCACCTCGTCTCATTGCTCAGTTCCATCAGAGGAATCCAGACCGTCCGGCATTTTGAGCACCTGGAGTTGCTCCTTGAGGAGGGGGTCATGTCAGGTTTGTGCACACCTGTCCCTTTAATTGCTGAACTTCTATCAGCCTCCTCCCTATTTAAGCCTCTTCCTGGCTACCATACAGTGCTTAGCATTGTTCTATGTGAATCTCATTTGACACTGAGCCTCCTAGAGTGAATTACACTTCTGATTCTACTGCATACCTTGTGCTTGTAATTTACTGTGAAACGCTGTTTCACCTTCAGCCTTCTTCCTACAACTCCTACTGGACTTCGCCTCAGTTTTCTCTCAAAGCTCACCTTGTGAACCGAAGCTATTATTTACCTGTTTAAATCTGCCTTCCCACAGAACCGGAGTACAAACCTCAGTTCAGCTGCAGTCTTCGTTTAGCGGTGACGTCACATGCTAGCCGTTCACTTCCTGGCTTCCTTCCAACGCTGTGCACAGCTCGTTACTCAGAACACGGTAAACTAAACTTCAGGACAAACTCCGGTAAGACTGTATTTTGTCTCACAAGTAATTCTATGCCTGATGTTCACATTATGAAGATTTATACCGCATATGTCACACAAAGTGTACAATCTAAATTAACAACATCTCTGTCACAAATGTTGTTATCCCATTGCTACTTGTTCGCTCCGTTCACAGAGTTTAGGCATATTAAGTACTTGTCTAACATAAGGTTTGCTTAAATCTCTGTTTTCCTCTCAGGATATCAGGTTAGTCTCCCTGCTGCACTTATTCAGTGTTCACAGCACAGGTGGCAGCTATAGGGAGATTTGATCTTAGTTCCTGTATATAAAATCTAGTAAACTGTTACTTCTGGTATAACATTGTTGCACTCCATATAATATTTGTTATACCTTATCGTAACATCTTGCTACACACCAATTATTTTCTCTACTTATATTAGATACCCAGCAGTTGTGGCCATTAAACTAATACAGCTCATATCTCTTTTAGATATTAACCCTGAGCATGACAAAGGGAAACCAGAGAAAAGGGTAACTTTTTCAGATAACGAGACCTCAGATGAGGATCGTTCTGACAATGACACTAGATTCGATTCAAGTGGTCAGTCTGATGAAGAAGTACAACTACCCAAACCAATTATTAAGAATAGGAGGACAGATCCCGTTGTCACAAGAAACTCATACAAAAAAGATAACACTGGTGCTAGTTTAGCCACTAATGAACAAACCAACAATGAGTTTCTAAATGACAATGGGATGGACAGTAGACCCAAATTCCCTGTAGCACCCTCCCATAACCCAACAGGCACGCAGGGTTTTCAGGATGCCATCAGGGCCACCGAAGGAGGAGGAGAAAGAGGAAGAGGGTCAAGAGGCAAAAGGGGAAGAGGCAGGGGGAGATGGCACAAGTACACCCTATAAAAATTATCAATCTGTCTAATACGGTTTTATCTGAGTCTGAGATGGAAGTGCTGAGTCTAGGTCTGGGCTATGTACCAAGTAAGAAATTTAATCTCTTTGATACTATAGTTGATGTCAACAAACTAGTAAGAGATCTAACTTTAAAAAAATTATTTTGGAATAGAGATACAACAGACCAGCGCATTCCAATCTCAGCCACAGCTACAACCGAAATGGAGTTACAGACATATGATATAATTGACTTCCAGGAGGCATGTGATATTTTGAGTTTACAGGATTTAGAGTATGAGTCACAAACAGCATCACAGGGTTATAAGGCCTCTCATGGGTGTTATAGACCCAAATCAATGTTTTACCCGACACTAGAACGGGGGCCATTTTTAGAGGCTTTTCATAAAAGGGTCGAGCAGGATCTAACTGAGGTGTTCAATAATCCAATCAGAACATATCCTAACCTTACCACTGCACAGAATGAAGCTTTAACCAAATTAAAATCTAGAAATAACATTACTATCAAGGACTCTGACAAGGGGGGCAGTATTGTTATACTAGATAGAATAGATTATATAGCTGAAGCACACAGACAGCTTTATGATGATGATCCAACAGAGGATTTTAAGAAAAAATTGTGGAGTCTTTTGGACGATGGCTTGGAGGAGGGAATTCTAGACCAAGAAACTATTGATTTTTTGTATGTAGCTAGACCTGTGGTACCTATCTTTCACCACCTCCCAAAGGTACATAAATCCTTGGAGGTGGTGAAGGGTAGGCCTATAGTCTCGGGTATAGGCTCACTCTTTGAGCATTTATCTAGCTGGGTCGAGTCACTCCTCCAGCCCATTGTACTTCTAATTCCATCATATTTGAGGGACACTAAACATCTCCTCAATTGTTTAACTCAGGTGGAATGGAGTAAGGATTGTTCATGGGCAACCATTGATGTGGTAGGACTCTATTCAGCTATACCTCACCGTCTAGGCTTACAAGCAGTAAGGTGCCTCTTAGACAACCTAAGTAACTATGATGAGCCCCTTAAGGATTTTGTGGTAAGAGTCTTAGACTTTCTTTTAAACCACAACTATTTTAAGTTTGAGGGTGAATACTTTCTCCAGAGGCGTGGGACCGCTATGGGTGCTAAATTTGCACCCTCATATGTAAATATATACATGGCTTGGTGGGAGCGGTCCCACGTCTATGGAGAGAGGAATCCTCACAGGGGCCACATTAAAGCTTACAAGAGGTTTATAGATGATCTTTTGATCGTCTGGACTGGCAATGAGGCAGACATGACTGAGTTTTTGGCTACGCTAAACTGTAATGATGTTGGACTCAAGTTCACATTTGAAACTGACAAAACACAGATTTCATATCTCGACTTAAATCTGAAGGGTGACATAGAGATAGGAAAGATAACCACTAGTCTCTACCGTAAACCCATCTCATCTAATTCAATTCTGCATGCAAACAGTAATCACCCTAGGCATACAGGGTTTGGTATAGCCAAAGGGCAGTTTATACGCATAAAGCGCAACTGCACTAGCGAAGCAGATTTTGAGGTTAATAGTGAGACTTTAAAGATACAGCTTTTAGAGAGGGGTTATTCCAAGAAAACAATAAACAGAGCACTACTGGAAGTCAGACGTATGGATAGGGAAGAGATGTTAATGACGAAGGACCAGAGAGACTATGGTCTTACTGACCAAAAACCTATATTTGTAACCACTTATAGCCCTCAATAAAGACAAATATGCAGTATTATAGATAAACATTTACCTATTTTAACTGCAGAAGACAGTTTGAAAGATTTGGTGCGGTCTGGTTGTAAGTTTGTGGCAAGAAAAGGTTGCACGTTGGGCAACATATTGTCACCAAGCATGCTTAGGAAGCCTCCAAGCACCAGTAGTTGGTTACAGGCAAAAGGACATTACAAATGTCACTTTAACAAATGCATAGCATGTAGCTGTACCAGAACAGCCAGAAATTTTCAATCCATGGTTACACAAAAAGTTTACCTTTTAAAGAATTGCACCAATTGTCGAACCCACAATGTTATCTATCTGGTTAGTTGCACCTCATGTAGGAAGCAATATGTAGGTTGCTCTACCAGAGAAGCACGGACACGTATCCGTGAACATCTAAACAACATAGATAACAATATTGAATGCTCTGATTTAGCAAGACACTTTATCCAAGTACATGATAAAAAAGTACAGACTTTTCAGTGGCAGATAATAGAACAGGTCAAAACCCCGGAAAGAGGGGGAGACATTGCCAAAAAGTTACTCTATCAAGAAGCTTATTGGATCTTTCAGCTAAAAACACGCAGACCTGAGGGTTTCAATATTGAAGGTGATATAATCAACTTCTGGAAAAAGGATTAATAAGAGGTTCTTCTAACATTCATACTCTATCGACAGGGATCTATTAAGGCATTTAGTTTTCTGTTAACTCCACAGATTGCAGGTAAAAACCAATAAAAAAATTTTTAAAAAACAAAAATAGTTAAATATAAAAAATACAAATAATAAAAAATAAACAAATCAAAATGAAAAATAGAGATGTAAAGGGTACTGATCAAAGTTAACAACATACAAATTTGTAGTAATAGACAGATATTCAGAATAACAAGATAATAGGAAGAGAATTCTGATATTATAACTTACTTACTCAATTCAAATACACGTTTCCCAAGCCTGCTTCAATTGCCAATACACTCACATTATATAAAAGTCAACATGAATAATCAGTAGGCTAACATTTCAAATAACTTTGAAAGAAATGATTTGATTCTATTTGTTATTTGTTAGCAATTGAATGAGCACAAGATGTCGAAAAATAGTGAGTACTAGTTACGACAGTATTACTTTATACTATTCAGAACCATGTTATGGCTTAAAGGGATTACAAGCTCATGTTTCGTGCTCATAATTTATCATCAATGCTCATTCACATTAGATTAAGTTGAGTTTTGTAAATGTAATTGGTCGTGTTGTACACCAGATATATATATCATCCAAATAATAAGAAAAATAAGTTTATGTTTGACAGTTGAAACTCTGTTTACATTGTCTTGTAGTGTTACCATGACATTAAAATATATCCAGCTGGAACAGCTGATAATGGAAGACACTGGGCTATTTAAGCACGGTGCACACCCATTTCAGTATGTCTATGAGTAAGGCTGACATCAAGCCGAAACGCGTAAGACAGTACTGCTCCAGCTGATCTTATGAAAATATACTGTTTTTAAGAAGCATTTACTCACTTGTTTGTGAAGAGAAAAAAGAAAGGAAAAAACTTTGTTTATAATAAAGCTGCAAGAGTTTTATTCAAAAATATGCCTTGAGACTCAACCGGTTTATTTCGCAAATTGCTCTAATTATACTTACCGGGTTGGATTTCGGCATACCATATGTCACCGTTGTGCTAGGGGCTACGGTAACGTAGTAGGAGATTCCATTCGTCGTGCTGTACGATACGGACCGGAAGTGCATGGATCTTGGCCAATCACAGCGGAGTTAATCGCAACAGCGTGAAGGACGGCGAAGACAGCACAGAGTGCAGAACTCCCATGGAGAAGCGGGACGGTAAGCAAACAATCGGATGTTGAGGCAGTTAACACCCTGGTGAGTTATTGCCTTTTCTTTAATCTCCGATACTGCTACCATTAAAGTATACCGCAGGACACTACTGATAAGGACTTTGAGATCCAATATTGGGACACAGCATATTACACATGCATCTTTCTTCTACCGAACACATTGCACATATAAACTTTGGGACCCCCTCCCCGCTTACATCTTGAGCCTCACTAGGGAGAGTCTTCTACCTTTGCTAAGTTACAATTAAACCTAACACTACACTATCAATAAATAAATTAAATAAATTAACTACAATTATCTACAATTAAATCAACTAAACTAAATTACAATAAAAACAAACACTAAATTACAAAAAATAAAAAAGATTACAAGAATTTTAAAATAATTACACCTACTCTAAGCCCCCTAAAAAAATAACAAAGCCCCCCAAAATAAAAAAAATGCCCTACCCTATTCTAAAATAAAAGTTAACAGCTCTATTACCTTACCAGCCCTTAAAAGGGCTTTTTGCGGGGCATGCCCCAAAGAAATTAGCTCTTTTGCCTGTAAAAAAACCCACAATACCACCCCCAACATTACAACCCCCCACCCACATACCCCTACTCTAACCCAAACCCCCCTTAAAAAACCTAACACTAAGCCCCTGAAGATCTCCCTACCTTGTATTCACCCAGCCGGGTATCACCGATACGTCCAGAAGAGGGTCTGAAGTCTTCATCCTATCCGGCCAGAAGAGGTCCTCCAGAGGGTCGGAAGTCTTCATCCAGGCGGCATCTTCTAACTTCTTCCATCCGGAGCGGAGCGGGTCCATCTTGAAGCAGCCGACGCGGAGCCATCCTTCCTCACCGACGGACTAACGACAAATGAAGGTTCCTTTAAATGACGTCATCCAAGATGGCATCCCTCGAATTCCGATTGGCTGATAGGATTCTATCAGCCAATCGGAATTAAGGTAGGAAAAATCTGATTGACTGATTGAATCAGCAATCAGATTCAAGTTCAATCCGATTGGCTGATTGGATCAGCCAATCAGATTGAGCTCACATTCTATTGGCTGTTCCGATCAGACAATAGAATGCAAGCTCAATCTGATTGGATCTTTAGTTAATAAGAGATAATTAGGCAGATTAGGGGTTAATAAGTGTAGGTAAGGTAGCGGCGATGTTGGGGGGGCAGATTAGGGGTTAATAAATATTATGTAGGTGTCGTCGATGTTAGGGGCAGCAGATTAGGGGTACATAGGGATAATGTAGGTGGCGGCGGTGTGCGGTCAGCAGATTAGGGGTAAAAAAAATTTATTAGAGTTGCGGCGATGTGGGGGGGGGCCTCGGTTTAGGGGTACATAGGTAGTTTATGGGTGTTAGTGTACTTTAGAGCACTGTAGTTAAGAGTTTTATAAACCGGCGTTAGCCCATAAAGCTCTTAACTACAGCCTTTCCATGGGCGGTAGGAGTTTTGTCATTAGAGTTCTAACGCTCACTTCAGCCAAGACGCTAAATACCGGCGTTAGGAAGATCCCATTGAAAATATAGGATACGCAATTGGTGTAAGGGGATCTGCGGTATGGAAAAGTCGTGGCTGGAAAGTGAGCGTTAGACCCTTTCCTGACTAACTCTAAATACCAGCAGGCAATAAAAAGCAACGTTAGGACCCCTTAACGCTGCTTTTGACGGCTAACGCAGAACTCTAAATCTAGGCGTAAGTTAATGAAAAAGTGAAAGATTTTTTTTATTTGATAAAATGGTGGCATGAAATAAATCAAAATGGGCCTAGATCAATACTTTAGGTTGTCTACTACACTAAAGATAAAATTAACCTACAAGATCCCTAATTAACCCCTTCACTGCTGGGCATAATACACGTGTGGTGCCCAGCGGCGTTTAGCGGCCTTCTAATTACCAAAAAGTAATGCCAAAGCCATATATGTCTGCTATTTCTGAACAAAGGGGATCTCAGAGAAGCATTTACAACTAGTTGTGCCATAATCGCACTAGCTGTTTGTAAATAATTTCAGTGAGAAACCTAAAGTTTGGAAAAAAGTTTGTGAAAAAGTGAACGATTTTTTGATTGCATTTGGCGGGGAAATGGTGGCATGAAATATACCAAAATGGGCCTAGAACAATGTGGATTGCATTTCTGGCTTATAATACAAAGATAATTTGTACAACTTCAAAAAAAACAAGAAAATTCCACCATGTGTGGGGAAACATAGATTCAATTATAAATAATCCTTTAAGCTCTGTCACATATCCTTCCCCCCAGCTCAGACCCACCGAAATGTGTGACCTTAGCAGCCAATAAGTGCATTCTGGAAAGACCATAGAAAAATGATATGGTTTCAAACTTATGCCTAGATTTAGAGTTCTGCGTTAGCCGTCAAAACTAGCGTTAGGGGCTCCTAACGCTGGTTTTGGCCGCCCACTGGTATTTAGAGTCAGTCAGGAAAGGGTCTAACGCTCACTTTCTAGCCGCGACTTTTCCATACCGCAGATCCCCCTACGCCAATTGCGTATCCTATCTTTTCAATGGGATCTTTCTAATGCCGGTATTTAGAGTCTTGGCTCAAGTGAGCGTTAGAAATCTAACGACAAGACTCCAGCCGCAGAGAAAAGCCAGGAGTTAAGATCTTACTGTGCTAACGCCGGTTCATAAAGCTCTTAACTACTGTGCTCTAAAGTACACTAACACCCATAAACTACCTATGTACCCCTAAACCGAGGTCCCCACATCGCCGCCACTCTAATAAAAAAATGTAACCCCTAATCTGCCGACCGCACACCGCTGCCACATACATTAACCCTATGTACCCCTAATCTGCTGCCCCTAACACCGCCGACCCCTATATTATATTTATTAACCCCTAATCTGCCGCCCCCAACGTCGCTGCCACCTACCTACACTTATTAACCCCTAATCTGCCGACCGGACCTCACCGCTACTATAATAAAGTTATTAACCTCTAATCTGCCTCACTCCCGCCTCAATAACCCTATAATAAATAGTATTTACCCCTAATCTGCCCTCCCTAACATCACCGACCTCTAACTTCAAGTATTAACCCCTAATCTGCCGACCGGACCTCGCCGCTACTATAATAAATTTATAAACCCCTAAAGCTAAGTCTAACCCTAAACCTAACCCTAACACCCTCCTAAGTTAAATATAATTTTTATCTAACGAAATAAAATAAATCTTATTAAATAAATTATTCCTATTTAAAACTAAATACTTACCTGTAAAATAAACCCTAATATAGCTACAATATAAATAATAATTATATTGTAGCTATTTTAGGATTAATATTTATTTTACAGGCAACTTTGTATTTATTTTAACCAGGTACAATAGCTATTAAATAGTTAATAACTATTTAATAGCTACCTAGTTAAAATAATTACAAAATTACCTGTAAAATAAATCCTAACCTAAGTTACAATTAAACCTAACACTACACTATCAATAAATTAATTAAATAAAATACCTACAATTATCTACAATTAAACCTAACACTACACTATCAATAAATTAATTACAAACAAATACCTACAAATAAATACAATTAAATAAACTAACTAAAGTACAAAAAATAAAAAAAGAACTAAGTTACAAAAAATAAAAAAATAATTTACAAACATTATAAAAATATTACAACAATTTTAAGCTAATTACACCTACTCTAAGCCCCCTAATAAAATAACAAAGCCCCCCAAAATAAAAAAATGCCCTACCCTATTCTAAAATAAAAATTGAAAAGCTCTTTTACCTTACCAGCCCTTAAAAGGGTCTTTAAGGGACGTCATCCAAGATGGCGTCCCTCGAATTCCGATTGGCTGATAGGATTCTATCAGCCAATCGGAATTAAGGTAGGAAAATTCTGATTGGCTGATGGAATCAGCCAATCAGATTCAAGTTAAATACGATTGGCTGATCCAATCAGCCAATCAGATTGAGCTTGCATTCTATTGGCTGATCGGAACAGCCAATAGATCAGCTGTTCAAATGTTTGGGGATCACTCTGACTCACCCACTGGCAAAAGAATTGGTCTCAGGTTTTAACCATTTTCTAGCCAGACGTATTAAGTTATACATCTGAGACCTTACAGTTTTGTTTTTATTGTAATTCCAGGCGTAAAACCTCAAGGCACGAACTGCATTAGTCACTCCCAGGTGTGCAAAATAATTATTTTTTATAGTACTTGGCTTACTCTGGATCCAAATCATAATATGCTTTCTGGGGTTCTCCACTTAGAAATGGTGCAAGTAGACTCGCCCACTCAGTTATATGGTCAGCCTTAAATCCCATCAGGTAAGCATCCACATTGTCTGTAGCCACCATCTTCTGCAGTAATTACTCACACCAAGCACTCTGGAACTTGTGGCACTCATGTAGTACTCGCGGTCAGCCTCTTATAGAGGCTTATTTCCTGATGAATGACATGAGTGGTACTTTGCTGCTCCTCTCTCAGCAATGTGCCTCAGTAAACAATGCTTGTGTGACTGCAACTGCTTAATCAGGGTATCTGTATTTTCTGTTTGACTTAGCACCAGTTCTCATATATATATATATATATATATATATACACACACTCACTGGTCACTTTATTAGGTACACCTGTTTAATTGCTTGGTAACACAAATTGCTAATCAGCTAATCACATTGCAGCAACTTAATGCTTTTAGGCATCTAGATGTGGTGAAGATGACTTGCTGAAATTCAAACCGAGCATAAGAATGGGGAAGAAAGGAGATTTAAGTGACTTTGAATGTGGCATGGTTGTTGGTGCCAGATGGGCTGGTCTGGTGATTTATTTGGGATTTTCATGCACAACTATCTCTAGGGTTTACAGAGAATGTCCAGTGAGCGACAGTTGTGTGGAAAAAAAATGTCTTGTTGATGTCAGAGGACAATTGGCAGGGTGGTTTGAGATGATAGAAAGGCAACAGTAACTCAAATAACCACTCGTTACAACCAAGGTATGTAGAATACCATCTCTGAATGCACAACACGTCGAACCTTGAAGCAGATGGGCTACAGCAGCAGAAGACCACACCGGGTGCCACTCCTGTCAGCTAAGAACAGGAAACTGAGGCTACAATTCGCACAGGCTCACTAAACTTGGACAATAGAAGATTGGAAAAACATTGATGAGGCTCGATTTCAGCTGCAACATTCAGATGGTAGGGTCAGAATTTGGCATAAACAACAAGAAAGCATGGATCCAACCTGCCTTGCATCAACAGTTCCGGCTTTGCAATAGATAATGGTTATATGTAATACAAAAAGGGCTGATACCCCCTCCCTCACAAGCATATTCTATGATTATAAATGAGGATTATAAAATATTGAACTTTCAATTTCAACTTTTTCAATTATCAATGGTAAATATTGTTTAACCATGAAATGTTGTAATATTTTTCTAATCTCTAAATAAAGCTCTTTTAAAAAAAAAAAAAAAAAAAACGTTCAGGCTGGTGGTGGTGGTTGTGTAATGGTGTGGGGGATATTTTTTTGGCACACTTTGGGCCCCTTAGGACCAATTGAGCATCGTTTAAATGCCACGGCCTACCTGCGTATTGTTGCTGACAATGTCCATCCCTTTATGACTACAGTGTACCCATCTTCTGATGGCTACCATGTCACAAAGTTCAAATCATCTCAAACTGGTTTCTTGAACATGACAATGAGTTCAGATGCTAGTGAGGCACTGGCTGTGATACTCCCAAGAAACACACACACACATACATATATATATATATATATATATATATATATATCACCGTACTTAGAGATTAAAGGGACATTATAGTTGAAGAACTACATACTCTTTTTCTGTAGAGCCTGCAGTATTAAGACTAGTGACCTGCACCTCCAAGTGTTTAACCCTCGCATATGGGTTAAATACATAGTAAAATGACTGCACTGCACTGGAAACTGCCACTAATACATTCAGCAGCGCTAGTTACACTGCTGAATCACGCTACTAGTGCTGATAATTCTATCAGTGTCAGTTTCCACTCAGAACCAGTGGTGTTGTGTGAGGCCTGAGTTGTACACTCACACAGACACACACAAACACAGACACACACACAGATACACTTATACACTCACACAAACACAGACACACACACAGATACACTTATACACTCACACAAACACAGACACACACAAACACAGACACACACACAGATACACTTATACACTCACACAAACACACACAGATACACTCTTATACACTCACACAAACAAAAGATATGCAGGGTTAAAAAAACTATCATTATTTTGTATTTTTTATTGGTCTAACATAATCTTAGCAAACATACAAAGCATTGAGCTTTAGCAGGAGAGAGAGAAGAGAGGAGAGAGATAATGTAGTTTGTATTTTGGGAATGTTTAAACTAACTAAAAAATGCTTCATTCAATGAATGAATATATATTTATATTTGCAGCATGTTTTATTTACATACAAATTAGCACAGTAGCAATGGCAAATAAATCACAACTAAATAATTGATTTCAGGGCCAGTCACCCAGTACTTTCTTTTCCCCTGTAAAGTGACCATGTGCTGCACGAGAATGTCTTTGAAGTTTGAAGTGGTGAGTCTGCAGTCCGGAGTCACTATTGGGGGAGGGGCTGCATACTTAGTTCAGAGCTTCCAGAGTAACAGCGGAATCTCAGCTTGCCTTCTTCCTCAACCACCTGACACTGCCCATGTGTTAAAAAAAACAGAACACCGGAGTGGAGGGGGAGGGAGGGGGTTGCTGGAAGCTCTGATGTGAAAGTTTGTTCTGAAAATCCTTCACAGAGCCAGCTGAGCTACTCACCTCTGCAGTGCAATTATTTTGCCTGAGAAAGAGAACCCCTTACTCCACTCCTCCTCACAGTGCACACTAAGTGTCCTCCTCACCGCCTCACACGTGACTCCACCTCTCTGTCGGATCTCTCAGTCTCCCGGCACCCAGACCTTCTATCTATGACAAAAAAGAGAGCAGGGCACTGATTGGCTGGGCTCCGGCAGAGGCTGCTTAAAAACATAGCCTCTATTGAGCGGTATTGGCCGCACTAACTAACTTCAACTAAGAGACTTAAGCCACTGGGTGGCAGTCTCTAGCGGGCCTTCTTTTCAATGCTCCTAAGACATCCATATTGCGCAAAGGAGGGGGAGCGACTTACAGCTTCTCCTTCTTTGCACAATATGGATATGGAATCTTGCTATGCTGCTATAGTTAAGTTTATGTTTGCATGGTGGCGGTGGGGGGGGGATGGGGGGGGTACCTTTGGATAAAATATATATATATATATATATATATATATAAACGTAATTTTTTTTTTTAAACATTATGTAAAAAGTGTAATTATACACATAGGACAGGGGAGGCGCTGCCTCACCTGCCTCCTATGACAGCACGTCACTCACTGTACTCCAATGGCATCCACAGTCACCAGATCTTAATCCAATAGAGAATATGGTGGAACGGGAAATTTGCATCATGGATGTGCAGCCGAAAACTCTGCAGCAACTGCGTGATGCTATCATGTCAATATGGACCAAAATCTCTGAGGAATGTTTCCATTACCTTGTTGAATCTATGCCACAAATAATTAAGGCAGTTCTGAAAGCACTGCAATTGCTTTTTTTACCAACTGCAGAGTAAAAAATGTATGAAAATTAGCTTTTAAGGCTTATTTGTGAACATTGAAGCTCTGATTTTGTGTTTTGAAGCCACAACCTAATAAAATGGGTTGAGCTTGTAGGTATAATCAGATCTCATTACTGTATCACATTGTGCACATATACCTGCTTCTTTATCTTATATCTGTCCTTAAAACAATCACCAGTACTTTGAGAGAACAGTGGAAAATCAACATTGTATTACCTTATCTCTGCTATATCCCACTGGGAGTGTAATTTCTTCTGCTGGCTGTGTTTACAAAGCTTATCTATAGCTGGTACGCGCGGCCACAAACTTTCAGAATAGGTGGGGATACCACATGCTAAATCAACAATTTCAAATGCCAATATAAGGCTAAAGGAGCTACTTGTAAACAATTTAATACACTCCAGCAGGTAAAGTGGATCATTGGGAACAAATTAAAGGGGAGAACATTTTTGAGTAAACTGTCCATTTAAGCCTGTACTGAAGAATGGATGCATCTCTTGAAGGTAGCTGCATGGCAGATTACCTTCTTTACAAATTATTGAATTATAGAATACCTACAGATCGATTTTTTAAGCTTAAACCCCACCAAGTTAACAGGGCTTTATTCTTTTTAAATTAACTCTCATCTCTAACAGAGAGCAGGAAAAACTGATGCCTTATTACTTATAAATTACTTATAAATGACTATTATTCATTCAGCACCCCTGGTTCAATAACACTAGCTAGTAGTGATGTCGCAAATAGTTTGCTGGCGAATAGTTCCCTGCGAACATAGCATGTTCGCGTTCGCCGCGGCGGGCGAACATATGCGATGTTTGATCCGTCCCCTATTCGTCATCATTGAGTAATACTTTGACCCTGTACCTCACAGTCAGAAGACACATTCCAGCCAATCAACAGCAGACACTCCCTCCCAGACCCTCCTACCGCCTGAACAGCATCCATTTTAGATTCATTTGGAAGCTGCATTCTTAGTGAGAGGAGGGACAGTGTAGCTGTTGCTGATTTAATAGGGAAATTGATAGCTAGGCTAGTGTATTCAGTGTCCACTACAGTCCTGAAGGACTCATCTGATCTCTGCTGTAAGGACAGCACCCCAAAAAGCCCTTTTTAGAGCTAGAACACCAGTCTGCTTTTTTTTTTTTCCCTGTGTAATCTAATTGCAGTTGCCTGCCTGCCAGCGTGTGTGTCAGGCTCACAGCGTATACTATGCCCACTTGCCCAGTGCCACCACTCATATCTGGTGTAACAGTAGTGTAGATTTTAAAAAAAACAACACTTTTTTGACTGTGTTAAATAATAGCAGTTTCCTTCACACGTGTGCGTTTCAGTGCCTGCCTGCCAGGGCACAGTGTCACCCCAGTGCAACTCATATCTGGTGTAACAGTAGTGTAGATTTAAAAAAAAACAACACTTTTTTGACTGTGTTAAATAATAGCAGTCAGTTTCCTTCATACGTGTGCGTTTCAGAGCCTGCCTGCCAGGGCACAGTGTCACCCCAGTGCAACTCATATCTGGTGTAACAGTAGTGTAGATTAAAAAAAAACAACACTTTTTGACTGTGTTAAATAATAGCAGTCAGTTTCCTTCACACGTGTGCGTTTCAGAGCCTGCCTGCCAGGGCACAGTGTCACCCCAGTGCAACTCATATCTGGTGTAACAGTAGTGTAGATTTAAAAAAAACAAAAAACTTTTTTGACTGTGTTAAATAATAGCAGTCAGTTTCCTTCACACGTGTGCGTTTCAGTGCCTGCCTGCCAGGGCACAGTGTCACCCCAGTGCAACTCATATCTGGTGTAACAGTAGTGAAGATTTAAAAAAACAACACTTTTTTGACTGTGTTAAATAATAGCATTCAGTTTCCTTCACACGTGTGCGTTTCAGTGCCTGCCTGCCAGGGCACAGTGTCACCCCAGTGCAGCTCATATCTGGTGTAACAGTAGTGTAGATTTAAAAAAACAACACTTTTTTGACTGTGTTAAAAAATAGCAGTCAGTTTCCTTCACACGTGTGCGTTTCAGTGCCTGCCTGCCAGGGCACAGTGTCACCCCAGTGCAACTCATATCTGGCGTAACAGTAGTGTAGATTTAAAAAAAAAAAAACACTTTTTTGACTGTGTTAAATAATAGCAGTCAGTTTCCTTCACACGTGTGCGTTTCAGAGCCTGCCTGCCTGCCAGGGCACAGTGTCACCCCAGTGCAACTCATATCTGGTGTAACAGTAGTGTAGATTTAAAAAAAACAACACTTTTTTGACTGTGTTAAATAATAGCAGTCAGTTTCTTTCACACGTGTGAGTTTCAGTGCCTGCCTGCCAGGGCACAGTGTCACCCCAGTGCAACTCATATCTGGTGTAACAGTAGTGTAGATTTAAAAAAACAAAACACTTTTTTGACTGTGTTAAATAATAGCAGTCAGTTTCCTTCACACGTGTGCGTTTCAGGGCCTGCCTGCCAGGGCACAGTGTCACTCCAGTGCAACTCATATCTGGTGTAACAGTAGTGTAGATTTAAAAAAAACAAACACTTTTTTGACTGTGTTAAATAATAGCAGACAGTTTCCTTCACACGTGTGCGTTTCAGGGCCTGCCTGCCAGGGCACAGTGTCACCCCAGTGCAACTCATATCTGGTGTAACAGTAGTGTAGATCTAAAAAAACAACACTTTTTTGACTGTGTTAAATAATAGCATTCAGTTTCCATCACACGTGTGCGTTTCAGGGCCTGCCTGTAAGGGCACAGTGTCACCCCAGTGACACTGGGGTGACGCTACCTAATCGATACAACATCATACCTGATGTTTTAAAGCACGTTATTCCAAACAATATAGGAATGTTAGGTGATTTATGCCCTTTATGGCTTAAAACCAGACTCTGCATCAACTATGTAATTTTCCATGGGAGTTTTGCCATGGATCCCCCTCCGGCATGCCACAGTCCAGGTGTTAGTCCCCTTGAAACAACTTTTCCATCACCATTGTGGCCAGAAAGAGTCCCTGTGGGTTTAAAAATTCGCCTGCCCATTGAAGTCAACGGGGGTTCGCCCGTTCGCGAACTTTTGGGGAATTTCGCGTTCGCTGTTCGCAAACCCAAATTTTTAGGTTTGCGACATCACTACTAGCTAGCCTATGTCTAGAAGACCTACTCTTTAAATTTCAGAGTGGATAAAATATTTAATTTTTCATCCTACCTTCTATAAAGTGGGATGCATTTTTAATTTGTGCATTGTCCAAATCAGTCCTTACCTGCCTCCAATTGATTTCACCAAGTCTTTAATATATCTTTTTAAACCACTGATCCTTCCTAGTCCTTTTCTTGATATCCTTTCTAATATATATGTTGAAGGTAAAAAAGAGATGGAGGTAGAGTCAATCCTCTGCTTCAGCAGATATTTGAAGTAATTTATAATATTTAGTCAAAGGGGGTTGAGATGGAAATTATTCACATACTCGCTTAGACTCTCGGGCCTCAAGGTTCTAAAGCTCTCCACTTTGGCAGTATCATCTAAGTCTAAGGAGTAGATTCAGGTCCGCCTGAAACTTAAGTTGAGAAGCAGCGACCATAATGATTGGAATGATTGACACCACCTGCTAGCGTCCAATTGGCCGCGAATGTGCAGGGGGCGGCATTGCACAATGTTAAATGCCGGCAGCGTCCGCCTGACATATGATAAATCTACCCCCTATTCTTGTCAGTACTATGAGATTCCTCAAATAATTTTAGAAAGGAAAATGTTAGCTTGGGTTGTTTTATCTAGCTATGCAGGATTCTGGATGTGAAGGAGAAACACACACATTATAATATTATGCACAAAAACAGCCCCCAAAGATTTTGTACAGTTTCTCTCCATGCCGGCATTTTTTTGGCATTAGGCACTAGGCCATGTCTGGGGGCAATTATCAGTGATCTGATCTGTTTCTCATGGGTGTCTTGAATTGCATGGCACTCTTTTTCACTGTTGGCTTATGCATGCTAAATACACATAAAACACCTCTGAATTTGTCAAATGTGCCTTCTTACAAGAGCTATAAAGCTGCTTAGTTTCATATTTACTGAACTAGTCTGCATATTTAGATCCTTCATCTCCTGTCCTCCTTTCTTGACTAGATAAGGATTTTGATGACACCCTGCCTCTTGCTCTTAAATTAAAGATACATTTCTCCTTAGAGACATTAGACCCATACTTCAGGGGGGCTTCTTCACTAGCTTTAAAATGATATAAAACTAAAGATTTTGCTTTCATGATACAGATAGAGAATGCAATTTTAAACAACATTCTAATTTACTTCTATTATCAGTTTTTCTTCATTCTCTTCACATCTTTTGTTGAAAAGCAATGACATGTGCTTAGGAGCTGGCCCATTACTGGGGCACTATATTGCAGCAGTTTTGCAAGAATATTATTCATGTGCAAGAGCACTATTTGACAGCACTATTTCCTGCCATGTAGTGCTCCAGATGCCTACCTACAAATCTCTTCAACACTTACAGGCCCATATTTATCAAGCTCCGTACGGAGCTTGAAGGGCCGTGTTTCTGGCGAGTCTTCAGACTCGCCAGAAACACAACTTATGAAGCAGCGGTCTAAAAACCGCTGCTCCATAACCCTGTCCGCCTGCTCTGAGCAGGCGGACAGGAATCGCCGGAAATCAACCCGATCGAATACGATTGGGTTGATTGACACCTCCCTGCCGGCGGCCGATTGGCCGTGAGTCAACAGGGGGCGGCGTTGCACCAGCAGCTCTTGTGAGCTGCTGGTGCAATGTTAAATGCGGAGAGCGTATTGCTCTCTGCATTTAGCGAGGTCTTGCGGACCTGATCCGCAGTGTCGGATCAGGTCCGCAAGACCTTTGGTAAATTGGGGCCATAATGTCATTGCAACAAAGCAAATTTGAAAAATAGAAGAAAATGGGAAGCCTTTTTAAAATGGTATGCTCTGTCTGAATAACAAAAGAAAATGTTTGGGCTTCATATCCCTTCAAGGTGGAATTTAAAAAATTGACATCCTGTCGGATACCTTTGTATTGAACTTAAGTCTGGCAATTTTCTAAGCTTTTGTATTATTCCTGAGTGCTGATTTCTGTTTTGGTTTATCTGGTAAAGACCTTGATTTGTTCATAAACTCTGCATACTTTAAATGTCCTGCACATTTGGTTCTAGACAGCAAACAAGGTAAACCACTTATTGCCAGGGCCGTTTCTAGAGAATCTAGCTCTCAGGGCAAAATTTCAAAATGCGCCCCCTCACAGATTCTAAAGTCCCCCTCCTAGACCTTGCATGTCACTCTGTCATTTAGAGATCAGCTCCAAAGCAGCAGTGCACTACTGGGACCTAGCTGAACACACCTGGTGAGCAAATGACAAGAGACAAATGTGTGTTGCGTTCAACCACCAGTTAGCTCCTAGTAGTGCATTGGTGCTGCTAAGGATATGTACATATGCCTTTCAACAATGGATACCAAGAGAACAAGAATATTAGAACTGTCTTAAAATTTGTTGGTGTATCCTGAATTATGAAAGTTTAATTTTGACTTTCCTATCCCTTTAAATATGTGCTTTTTCTACTACAATGTTTTTTTTTCCAAATATATTAATATTATCTAAAAATATCTTTATATCTTTTACTAATTGCCATTATATTTATACTTTTCTTGTAGCTATGCATATTTATTTGTTTAATGCATATCAATCCCTTTAAATTCTTATTCAAAATGTATCTATAAAACTTTCAATAGACTTTAAAGTTGACCTTTGCAACAAAGTCATTAGGTAAGATTTTCTAAAGGATTGCAATATGTCACTTGGTGTATTTGTAAAATATTTAGGGGTCTATTACAATTATTTAGAAAAGATATAACAATTTTTTTTTTTTACAAAATTCACTATTAAAGTCTATGAGATTTTTGCACATAAATAATTTGATAAAGAACTCTAATAGCTGTTTATTTTTCAAATATATTATACACACAGGCAGTAATAGACAGAGACATGCACTCACAGACAGTAATAGACAGATACATGCACACACAGACAGTAATAGATAGACATGCACTTACAGGCAGTAATAGACAGAGACATGCACTCACAGGCAGTAACAGACAGAGATATGCACACACAGACAGTAATAGACAGCGACATGCACTCACAGACCTTAATAGACAGAGACATGCACTCACAGGCAGTAATAGACAGAGACATGCACTCACAGGCAGTAATAGACAGATACATGCACACACAGGCAGTAACAGACAGAGATATGCACACACAGTCAGTAATAGACAGCGACATGCACTCACAGACCTTAATAGACATAGACATGCACTCACAGGCAGTAATAGACAGAGACATGCACTCACAGACAGTAATAGACACATACATGCACACACAGGCAGTAACAGACAGAGATATGCACACGCAAACAAAATAGACAGCGACATGCACTCACAGACCTTAATAGACAGAGACATGCACTCACAGGCAGTAATAGACAGAGGCATGCACTCACAGGCAGTAACAGACAGAGATATGCACACACAGACAGTAATAGACAGCGACATGCACTTACAGACCTTAATAGACATAGACATGCACTCACAGACAGTAATAGACAGACATGCACTCACAGGCAGTAATAGACAGAGATATGCACACACAGACAGTAAGTAATAGACAGAGACGTGCACACATAGACAGTAATAGACAGAGACAAGCACTCACAGGCAGTAAAAGACAGACATTAACACACAGGCAGTAATAGACAGAGACTACCAAACACAGGCAGTAATAGACAGAGACATGCACTCACAGCAGTGGCATCACTAGGGTTGGTGTCACCCGGTGCAGTAAGTTATAGTGTCACCTCCCCCCAGAAAGCAGACACACACAAACACAAAAACACAGACACACATACAAATACTCAGACACACTTAAAAACACACTCAGACACACACACAAAAACACACACACAAAAACACTCAGACACACACACAAAAACACTCAGACACACACAGAAACACTCAGGCACACACACAAAAACACTCAGGCACACACACACACACAAAAACACTCAGGCACACACACAAAAACACTCAGACACACACACACACAAACACTCTGGCACACACACAAAAACACTCTGACAAACACACACACAAAAACACTCTGACACACACACACACACACAAAAACACTCTGACACACACACACACTCACAAACACTCTGACACACACACAAAAACACTGACGCACACACACACACACACACTCAAAAACACTCTGATACACGCACACACAAAAAAACACTGACACACAAACACTCTGACACACACACACAAAAACACTCTGAAACACACACAAAAACACTCTGACACACACAGACAAAACATTCTGACACACACACACACACACACACACAAACACTCTGACACACACACACAAAAACACTCTGACACAGACACACACACAAAAACACTCTGACACACACACAAAAACACTCTGACGCACACACACACACACACTCAAAAACACTCTGATACACACACACACATAAAAAACTGTGACACACACACACAAAAACACTCTGACACACAGACAAAAACACTCTGACACACACACAAAAACACTCTGACACACACACACTCAGGCACACACACAAAATCACTCAGGCACACACACACAAAAACATTCAGACACACACACATACAAAATATGTAAACTGCACTGCATTAATTATAAAGCTCATATCTAGAGCTGCTCCCTGACTCAGCAGCGCATCAAATGAAAGATAAACAGAGCACTCTAAAAATAAATCACTAAAGAAAAGGTTTAGGCACGCAAACTATGAAAATTCTGGTCTCTGACTCTGTTCCAAGTCTGTCAGTGCACAGCCCCGGGCCGCGTGCCAATCACCTCTGCACTCTGCCCACCCCCAGACCCTCGTCTGCCCTCCCCTCCTACCTCTTCAGTGTGAACTTAGTGTACCGTAACCGTACCTGTCTGGTGGGCATCATACGTGGCTCCTTCACTTTAGAGACAGTGTCAGACAGTAATGCGGTCAGGTGCCAGGCATCCCCCTCATGATTTCCCAGTTCCCGTTTAGAAAGACAGCACAGCAGTGAGTGACTCCACTGCTCCACACGTCACTGAGCAGTGAGCACAGATAGGCAGGCAGGTTTAGGCTAGCAGCGCAACTTTCGCAAGCCCCACAGCATGACCACAACATTCATAGTGAAATTGGGCAGGGGAGTAGCAAAGTACAAACAAGCAAAAGCAGCCGGGAAAACTATTTGTGGAAATTGCAGAACTGGCTCAAGGGGCAAATAAATTAAGTGTCTACAACTGCTGGCCCCTCTAATAAAAAAATCTATGCATCTCTACATTGTATTTCTTTGAATTTCAATAAAATTTAAAAAAATTAAAAAAAAATTATATATTTTTTTTAGTGGTGTCACCCCCTGGAGGGTGTTACCCGGGTGCGGCCCGCACCCCCCGCACCCCCTAGTGACATCACTGTCTGAAAATCCTCTCTTGGCTAAGACTAGGAATTCAATCTTCACGCAGTCAGCCTCAGAGAATCTAGATTTCAATGTTGAAAGGGGCCCTGTGACAGCAGATCTCTGCGACAGGGTAACCTACCTTTGAAGAGGATGACATCCCCACCAGATCCGCAAACCACGTCCTCTGCGGCCATGAAGGAGCAATCAGAATGGCTGGGGCCCGCTCCTGTTTTATGCGTGCCACTACGCGAGGTAGAAGTGGTAACGGTGGAAAAATGTAAGTTAGGCTGAATCCCCAAGGAACCACTAAGGCATCTATCAGCTCTGCCTGGGGATCCCTGGAACTCGACCCGTATCGAGGTAGCTTGCAATTGAGTTTGGACGCCATGAGATCTATCTCTGGCGCTCCCCATCTGTGACAAATCTCCGCAAACACTTTGGGGTGAAGAGACCATTCCCCCGGATGGAAGGATTGTCTGCTGAGAAAGTCCGCTTCTCAGTTGTCCACACCTGGAATGTGAATCACTGAGAGCGAAAAGTCGTGGGACTCCGCCCACTCCAGAATCCGAGACACCTTCCTCATCGCGAGGAAGTTCCTCGTACCCCCCTGATGGTTGATGTAAGCCACCGAGTTAATGTTGTCTGTCTGGAATCTGATGAAACTGACCGACTCTAGAGAAGGCCAAGCCTTCAGAGCATTGTAAATCACTTGTAGTTCTAGGATGTTGATCTGAAGGAGAGACTCCTCTCTGGACCAATTTCCTTGTGCCATCATGGCCCCCCTAAAAGCTCCCCATCCTGTCAGACTGGTGTCCATGGTCACAATCTCCCAGGACGGTCGCAAGAAGGAGGTCCCCATGGACAGTTGCTCAAGACAAATCCACCAAGAGAGGGAGTTCCGAGTCCGAACATCCATGGATATCAGCTGTGATAGATCTGAATGATCACCGTTCCACTGTCTCAACATGCACAATTGAAGAGATCTGAGATGGAACCTGGCGAATGGGATGACAACTATGCTTGACACCATGAGACCTATCACCTCCATACATTGAGCCACCAACGGCCTTGTGGAGGACTGAAGGGCAAGACAGGTGGACACAAGCTTCCTGCACCGCTGATCTGTGAGAAATATCTTCATGGACATAGAGTCTATTATCCTGCCCAGGAACTCCACCCTGTTGCTGGGAACCAGGGAACTCTTTCCTGCGTTGATCTTCCAACAGTGAGATTGGAGCAGAAGAAGAGGCCTCGAATGATCCTCTGCGAGGCCGAGCGACGGCGCCTGAACTAGGATGTCGTCCAGGTAAGGTGCCACTGCAGTGCCCCTGGACCTCAAACAGTGCCCCCAGAACCTTCGTGAAGACTCTCTGGGCCCTCACCAGACCAAAAGGAAGGGACACAAACTGGAAGTGTTGGTCCAGAAGTGCAAATCTTAGGAACCTGTGAATTAGCACATGAAGGTAAGCGTCCTTCAAGTCTACAGTCATCATGAACTGTCTCTCTTGAACTAGGGGCAGAATAGATCTGATTGTTTCCATTTTGAAATATGGAACACTCAGAAACTTGTTTAAACACTTTAGGTCCAGAATTGGGCGGAACGTGCCCTCCTTCTTTGGAACCACAAAAAGATTGGAATAGTACCCTAGACCCCTTTCTGCTAGGGGTACTGGTATAATAACCCAGAGAGAGGCGAGAACTCTCACACACTCTAGAAAGGCTTCTCTCTTCTATGGTCTTGAAGACAGGTTTGACAGGAGGAATCTGCCCTTGAGCGGATGGGATCTGAACCCTATCTTGTAACCCTGGGAGACCACCTCTAGAACCCAAGGGTCTTAAACATCCTGCAACCAAGCATCTGAGAATAGAGATAATCTGCCCCCTACGTGATTCAGAGACTGGATGGGGGCCGCCCCTTCATGACGATTTAGTCTCGGCTGGCTTCTTGCTCTGCTTAGACTTGTTCCAAGATTGAGCCAGCTTCCAAGATCCCTTGGACTGGTCCGCTTTTGTGGTGGGTTGCTGGCGCTGGGCCTTGTCCGCACGAAAGGGACAAAAACTAGATCCTTTAGGCTTAGCCTTCTTATCCTGCGGTAGAAAAGCTCCCTTGCCTCCCGTAACCGTGGATACGATCGAATCCAATTCTGGACCGAACAGGATCTTTCCTTGAAAAGGCAGGGACAACAGCCTCACCTTAGAGGTCATGTTCGCAGACCAAGATTTTAGTCACAGAGCCCTGCACGCTAAAACAGAAAAACCTGACACCTTAGCATTCAGGCAAATAAATTGCATATTGGCATCACAGATGAAATAATTGGCAATCTTCAGCACCTTAATTTTCTCCTGTATCTCGTTGATGGATGTCTCCCCCTCGACCATTTCACACAGGGATTCACACCAATATGTTGTAGCTCAAGCAACCGCCACAACGGCCGCTGCTGGCTGAAAAACAAACCCTGTGTGCTGAAACATCTTTCTCAACATGTTTTCAAGCTTTTTGTCCATGGGCTCCTTAAAGGACGAACTATCCTCAAGGGGAATAGTCGTCTGCTTCGCGAGCGTAGAGATAGCCCCATCCACCTTAGGGATGGTCCCCAACAGCTCAAGCTGAGAGTCCAGAATGGGGAACAGTTTTTTAAAGAAAGCAGGGGAAAAGAAAGAACCTAATCGCTCCCATTAGTTCTTAATAATATTAGCCATCTTAACGGGAACCGGGAAAGACTAAGGTACTACTCTGTCCTCTTATACCTTGTCAAGCTTAGGAATCGCAGGTTCCTCCGGTATTTTAGGTTCCAGAACCTCCAGAGTAGCAAGCACCTGCTGAAGCAGAAAGCGCAAATTCTCCATCCTAAACCTTTAACCAGGCTCCTCTGCCGCCGGAGGTTTAGATGACATGGACTCCGACCCAGAAAGGTCCTCCTCCGAAGAATCGTAGTGGGCCTCATCATTGTATAGAGCCTCTGGATCTTCCATCAGCGAGGACAAACCCTGGGCCGGGCCGCTAAGATAAACCCTACGCTTGCGCTTAGCAGAACGGGGTAAGGCATGGATCATTTTCGAAACCGCCGATTCCAGTCTGACGGCCAAAGAATCTCTCCCGAAGGACTAACGGTTGGACCCCAGGGCGCTGCATGTGCAATCGGAGATGAATCAAGGGAACACACTTCCCTTGACGAAGAACCCTCAGAGGTGGACAGCTCAGTAGTACTAGACATCCGTGTACATTTAGCTGTTGTAACTTTATCAAGGCATGTGGAACATAGTTGAGCAGGCTGATCTACCAGAACCTCCTCACAATAAACCCAGGAATGAGGCTTTATTAAGGAAGGAGAGCATTCCAACGCGTCAGAGTCCTCCATCGCTTGCGCGTTTGGATAGACTAACTTTATTTATTAAAAAGGCACCTTTATACCATCAATGGCTGGGGCACTCCTCACCTCCTAGGACCTGGACTACAGAAACCGCTACGTCTCCTGCACCACAGATCAACAGGAAGGATAGATAGCCACACCCAGGCACATGGAATGCCTGGCAGGATCCCCCCTGCACTAGGGAAAAACGCACCAAAAAAAGGCTACGCAAAGTTTCTGCAAGTAACCTGAAAGTTCCACACATTGCCAGAGCCTCATCACGCACATAATGCAGCAATGACACAATAAACAATATCATGTATAAACCCCCCCTGTTCAATAATCCCCCTTCCAGGAATAGTAACCCTCGATTCTGTAAAGATAAAAAGGCACCACACTGTGACCCTGTCTTCTATGTTATTGTTATTAAGAAAAAACGATCTTACCAGAATCTACACCGTGGAACAGGAACATGGCCCTTCAAGTGTGACAGGTTAGTAGCCTCGCTCCTGACATGGACTTGAGTGAAGAAAGCAGGCATCGAAACTCGTCAACGCTGATTACTTATGGAGCTGTTAATATGAGTCGGGATGGTTTCGCAGAAAGACTCTCCCTGCATCTTGTTCGCCCAGGCTCTAAAAGGCTGACAGGACTACTTAAAACTCCAGTCCCACTGCTAAGAGTAGTATCCTCCATAAGAGACTACTCTGAAACTCCAGCACTCCTCTGCCATCCTCCTCTGATGAAAGATAAAGAATGACTGGGGGATGAGGGAAGTGGGGGAGGTATTTAAGCCTTTGGCTGGGGTGTCTTTGCCTCCTCCTGGTGGCCAGGTTCTAAATTCCCAATAGTAATGAAAGAAGCCGTGGACTCTCTTCCCCTTTAGATGGAAAGTACATCTGTGAAAGACATTTTCTTTCCACTCACCTTGATGAACTAATTAATAGTATTTTAATATAGGTGGTCTACTCTTCACATTTTTAAAGATATTATTTTAAATAGTTTAGAATATGTTTTTATTCATGCCAAATATGTTTTTTTAAAGGAGATGCACAAATTGTGTTACATAAGTTTTTATTTGAGAAATACAAAGGAGACAGTGCAATCCTCAATTCAAGGTAATATTTATTCAAGTTGTATATATGTCACGCAAGTAGTATCATACTCACTAGACAGTTAAAAACATAAAGCCCATAGATAATTGTGGATCTAAATGGAATACAGGGTGATCGTACAAGTGATGTCTTCTGGTTAGGCACGGCAAGATGGCTCTGTTTCAAAATCCCCGCCGGCAGCAATTGCAGTGTAGCTGACGTCACACCAACACCTTCCTACGGATCCTCAACAAGGACAAAAGTAGACTCAATGCATTTCGCCGGTAAAACGCCCCGGCTTTCTCAAAATCTCTTTTTGTTCTTATCCATAAGTTTTTATTTATATCATTAATAGATGAAGTTAATGTGACAAGCCCGGAGGGATCCATCACCAATCCAGACCTGCCTTTGCAGGATGATGGTAAGTCCATTTACTCATTCATTCGTCATGAAAGGTGTATTAACAAACATTTTTCAGATCATGATTATGATGGAGCATTCCATTTGAATAAACCTTATAATGCATTCCTCTAATTATAAATATTTTTTGGATTAGTTTAAAATTAAAGTCTACACCTTTGTGCTTCAGAACATGGATAGCACACGGTGATATTTTGTAAAAATGTAGACAACAACAATCATCAAGCAATACACGCTTAATAAGCATTAAATGTTCCATGTACTATGCTTTTTTTCATGATATACAAAATTCATACGATTACATTTAAATCTTAATCATCGAGAAATATATATTTGATTTCAATTGCATGCTCCATATAAATTATGAAATGCATTACTTTTGTTCAGTATCTTTTTAATGCAACATTAATGTGTTTCCTTGAGCACCAGTATCACATGTTTTAAGATTTTATTTTAGCGTATACACAACATATTATGTTTTACAGATCTGGATGTTGTATGTATGACTGAGGAGAAGGATGTTCCTTTGGAGTCTGATGGTAAGTCAAATATATCTAACAACATGTTTATAATGTGTATTGATTCAAAATCTTATTTTGGAATCCAAAGAAAGTCTACAGCTTGGTCCTGTTCAAAAATATTATCGCATTAAGTTTCCAATACACTACTGCCCCCTTTCTATATCATGAAGCATGAACATAGAAATTAAGAATATATTTGCTTATTTATGTATAAATTGTCATGAATGACATCATGATATCACATGCATATTACATCCAATCACACAATAATCATCTTATAACAGAATTGTACAGACAGTCAATGCTAATCATCTGAGTGCCTAGATGCAGACCATCTCATTATGTCATCTTTGTTCTGAGCTTATCAGACATTTCTAAGCATACATAGAACATAATCATGTTGAAATTCCACAATTTAATTTAATGATGTATGATCTGTCAAGAGATTTTAACATGACTTATGTGTAGACTGTCCATTTCACAAAGACAAACATTAACATTCCTCTAACCTAAACAGTTTAATTATGAATGTGTCTATTAATATTGTGATGACATACATTTAATCCTAATATAAAAGATAGATTCATAAAACATACTCTGATATACAGGGAGTGCAGAATTATTAGGCAAATGAGTATTTTGACCACATCATCCTCTTTATGCATGTTGTCTTACTCCAAGCTGTATAGGCTCGAAAGCCTACTACCAATTAAGCATATTAGGTGATGTGCATCTCTGTAATGAGAAGGGGTGTGGTCTAATGACATCAACACCTTATATCAGGTGTGCATAATTATTAGGCAACTTCCTTTCCTTTGGCAAAATGGGTCAAAAGAAGGACTTGACAGGCTCAGAAAAGTCAAAAATAGTGAGATATCTTGCAGAGGGATGCAGCACTCTTAAAATTGCAAAGCTTCTGAAGCGTGATCATCGAACAATCAAGCGTTTCATTCAAAATAGTCAACAGGGTCGCAAGAAGCGTGTGGAAAAACCAAGGCGCAAAATAACTGCCCATGAACTGAGAAAAGTCAAGCGTGCAGCTGTCAAGATGCCACTTGCCACCAGTTTGGCCATATTTCAGAGCTGCAACATCACTGGAGTGCCCAAAAGCACAAGGTGTGCAATACTCAGAGACATGGCCAAGGTAAGAAAGGCTGAAAGACGACCACCACTGAACAAGACACACAAGCTGAAACGTCAAGACTGGGCCAAGAAATATCCCAAGACTGATTTTTCTAAGGTTTTATGGACTGATAAAATGAGAGTGAGTCTTGATGGGCCAGATGGATGGGCCCGTGGCTGGATTAGTAAAGGGCAGAGAGCTCCAGTCCGACTCAGACGCCAGCAAGGAGGAGGTGGAGTACTGGTTTGGGCTGGTATCATCAAAGATGAGCTTGTGGGGCCTTTTCGGGTTGAGGATGGAGTCAAGCTCAACTCCCAGTCCTACTGCCAGTTTCTGGAAGACACCTTCTTCAAGCAGTGGTACAGGAAGAAGTCTGCATCCTTCAAGAAAAACATGATTTTCATGCAGGACAATGCTCCATCACACGCGTCCAAGTACTCCACAGCGTGGCTGGCAAGAAAGGGTATAAAAGAAGAAAATCTAATGACATGGCCTCCTTGTTCACCTGTTCTGAACCCCATTGAGAACCTGTGGTCCATCATCAAATGTGAGATTTACAAGGAGGGAAAACAGTACACCTCTCTGAACAGTGTCTGGGAGGCTGTGGTTGCTGCTGCACGCAATGTTGATGGTGAACAGATCAAAACACTGACAGAATCCATGGATGGCAGGCTTTTGAGTGTCCTTGCAAAGAAAGGTGGCTATATTGGTCACTGATTTGTTTTTGTTTTGTTTTTGAATGTCAGAAATGTATATTTGTGAATGTTGAGATGTTATATTGGTTTCACTGGTAAAAATAAATAATTGAAATGGGTATATATTTGTTTTTTGTTAAGTTGCCTAATAATTATGCACAGTAATAGTCACCTGCACACACAGATATCCCCCTAAAATAGCTAAAACTAAAAACAAACTAAAAACTACTTCCAAAAATATTCAGCTTTGATATTAATGAGTTTTTTGGGTTCATTGAGAACATGGTTGTTGTTCAATAATAAAATTAATCCTCAAAAATACAACTTGCCTAATAATTATGCACTCCCTGTAGTAATGTCAGATACCATTATATTCTTAATAGTTAATGTGAAAGGTAGTATCTACTGTGTATATATTTTGAATAGTAATTGAATAAGATTTTATAAATGATATGTAAGATTACAAAGGCAATCATCTTAATCTATTTTTATATCAGTGATTACTTTTTTTCAAAGCCTATGTGGAGTGGCCATTTATAATAATTCATATTACACACTCTCATATTATCCAATTGGTGGACTCTCCAAAGTCAGATTAGCACATAATGTTGACATGAAACATGCTTTTAAATGTATTTATCAAACGTTCCATAACAAATACCAGTGAGCAAACAGAGTTTCAAGAATCAATTAAAAAAGATTCAAAATTTGACTTGATTCAAATCAATTAACACCTTTAAACATAGTCATTATTGTGACTTTTTTTCTAAATATTGTGAAACATCAAAATTTACAGATTTTAAATGATGCTATATATTAATGTTATGTTTAAATACAATGTTTTCATATAATATAAATATTTAAACAATTGTATTATATTTTTCAGATGGACCTTCCACTTCTGGGCATCACCCTGCTCCAACTTCCCAAACTCCGCCCCCCCCCTTGATCCCCCTCGCTGCTCTTCCCATCCTGCCCCTTCCCAAACCTACATCCCTGCCCCCCCTTGCCGCTCTCCCCGTCTTGTCCATCCTGTTCCACCTGCCCAAGCCCAACCTGTGCAGGCCCCACCGGAGCAGGACCCCCTTGAGCCACCTCCCCCACCTGAGCAGGCCCCAGCTTCCCCACCTGCACAGGTCACCCCACCTTGTCACCTTCCTCCTCCCCAACCACACCTTTTCCCTGATCCCCACCTTCCTTGTCCTGGGTTTCCTGTGCTCCTTCCTAGCCACCGATGTAAGTATCATTACAAATCAACATATGAACATACATTCTTAAAGGGACATTATACTGATCTAATTATTAATGCTTTTTTTTAAATATAAAATGTTATTCATAACAATTTTCTTTATTTTATTAATGTCAATGTTTAATGTTTACATTCTTTTAAATTATCATCCTCATTTCTTTATCTAAATTATATTGGCTAAATGTTGGATATCAGTTATGTAAATATGCTTATTTATGTTTTATTTTTAATCACAGCCCCTTTCTCTGTGTGTCATAAACCAAAAAAATGATTAGTCGTTAGGGTTTTTATTTTATTTAATATCTTAATGGTTTATCTATGAAGAATATATTTCATGTGTAATTATTCTTCTATATAGCATATTTTATTCTAATCCTGATTTGTATTTAAATTAGTACAATGTCCCTTTGCTATATTTTGATTCTGTTCTGTAATTAATATTAATTTTGAATTAATCATTTTTGTTTAGGTTGTGACGCTAGAGGCTCTAGCGCGATTAGAGCGAACCATGCTGGGTTGCCATCAGTTGCTGGCATGGATGCAGGACTCCATGGTTCTGCAGCTGTGGCTTAATCACCTCATGCTAACCCACCTCATCTGTATAGATGCAAGGCATCAAGCCGCAGCCTCAGAACCTCAGGCCGAGGAGGATGCCCCAGGAAGTGGAGGGTCCGGAGATGAATAATAATTCCTCCGTCCCTATAACATGTTTGTTTTGTTGCCTTTTTTGTTGTTGTTATGATTATTGTTGTGCCTGTTGCACTTTGTTTGCCCTTGTCAGATGTCCCCAAAGGGGCTTTGTTTACCCTTGTCAACTCCCTGAAATGACTGTGATTCACTATGTCACCTTGTCAGATGGCTCCTATGTTAAACCCTGATGCTTCCTAAATATTTCCTAATCTTACTATTCTAATGAAATATATATTTATTAACAACAATGGATTATATTTCACATATCACAGTATTATGTTATCTAGTGTTACATTATGTGAAGTAGTGCATTACATAAAACAAACACGCTTGCTAGTTAACAATATAGCACATGCTAGTTTTTGAAATAGAAATACATTTGTTATTGACATTCAAAGCTGTAAAATCCGTCATTTGATTGGATTACGTTTTTCTGCGATATTGGATGCGCTATGTTGTGTAAGACGTCACATTAAAAGGTGTAAAATCCGTCATTTGATTGGATTTTGTTGTTCCGCGATATTGGATGCACCATTTTGCGTAAGACCCACATGCAAAGGTGTAAAATCCGTCATTTGATTGGATTATGTTGTTCCGCGATATTAGGTGCGTCATGTTGCGTAAAACGTCACATGCAAAGGTGTAAAATCCGTCTGTCAGAAAAATGTTCATGTTTGCTGAGTCTATCAGAGTTCCCAGGAATGGAACTCTTGTCTGTGGAACTAGTGAACTTTTCCCTACATTCACTTTCCAACCGTGAGTTCTCAGAAATGACAGCACGATGTCTGTGTGAGATTTGGACAGATGATAAGTTGACGCCTGGATCAAGATATCGTCCAGATAAGGCGCCACCGTTATGCCTTGCGGTCTGAGAACCGCTAGAAGAGACCCTAGAACCTTTGTGAAGATCCTGGGAGCCGTGGCCAATCCGAAGGGAAGGGCCACAAACTGATAATGTCTGTCCTGAAATGCAAATCGCAGGAACTGATGATGGTTCTTGTGGATAGGGATGTGAAGATACGCATCCTTCAGGTCCACCGTGGTCATGTATTGACCCTCCTGGATCATAGGCAGAATTGCATGAATGGTCTCCATCTTGAACAATGGGATTCTGAGAAACTTGTTTAGACACTTGAGATCTAAAATCGGTCTGAAGGTTCCCTTTTTTTTGGGAACCATGAATAGGTTTGAAGAGAACCCCTGCCCTTGTTCCCGATCTGGAACTGGGCAAATTACACCCATGGTGTAGAGGTCTTTTACACAGCGTAAGAACGCCTCTACTTTTGTCTGGTCTACAGACAATCGTGAAAGATGAAATCTTCCCCTTGGGGGGGAAGTCCTTGAATTCCAACTGATACCCCTGGGTCACAATTTCCAATGCCCAGGGATCCTGTACATCCCTTGGCCAAGCCTGAGCAAAGAAAGATAGTCTGCCCCCTACTAGATCCGGTCCCAGATCGGGGGCTGCCCCTTCATGCTGTCTTGGTAGCAGCAGTAGGCTTTTTGACTTGTTTACCTTTATTCCAGGCCTGGTTAGGTCTCCAGACCGCCTTGGACTGCGCAAAGTTCCCTTCCTGCTTAGTGGAGGAAGAGGAAGCAGAGGATGTTCCTTTAAAATTTCGAAAGGAACGAAAATTATTCTGTTTACTCCTCATCTTGAGGGGCTTGTCCTGAGGTAGGGTGTGACCCTTACCTCCAGTAATGTCAGAGATTATTTCCTTTAGTTTAGGCCTGAATAGGGTCTTACCCTTGAAGGGAATAGTCAAAAGCTTAGATTTAGATGATACATCAGCCGACCATGATTTTAGCCATAATGCTCTATGCGCTACAATGGCAAAGCCTGCATTTTTCGCTGCTAATTTAGCAAGTTGAAAAGCAGCATCAGTCATAAAAGAATTTGCTAGTTTAAGAGCCTTAATTCTGTCTAAGATGTCCTCTAAAGGTGTCTCGACCTTCAGAGACTCTTCCAGGGCGTCAAACCAAAAGGCCACTGCAGTAGTTACTGGAACCATGCAAGCTATAGGCTGTAATAGAAAACCCTGGTGAACAAAAATTTTCTTTAGAAGACCCTCCAATTTTTTATCCATAGGTTCTTTAAACGCACAACTGTCCTCAATGGGTATAGTTGTACGTTTAGCTAAAGTAGAAATAGCTCCCTCCACCTTGGGAATTAATTGCCAAAAATCCTGCATGGAGTCAGATATGGGAAACATTTTCTTAAAATTAGGAGGGGGAGAAAATGGTATACCTGGTCTATCCCATTCCTTCTTAACAATTTCCGAAATTCTCTTAGGAACCGGAAAAACATCCGTGTAAGTAGGTACTTCCAAATATTTGTCCATTTTACACAATTTTTCTGGAGGAATCGTGATCGGGTCACAATCATCCAGAGTTGCCAGAACCTTCATGAGCAATAAGTGGAGGTGTTCTAATTTAAATTTAAACGACACAAAGTCTGAATCTGTCTGAGGTACTAAATTTCCTGACTCTGAAAGTTCTCCCTCAGACATGAAATCCCTAACCCCCAAATCAGAGCATTGGGAGTTTACATCGGAAATAGCCACTAAGGCATCAGAGGGTCCAGTATTTGCATTAATATCTGACCTATGGCGTTTACCCTGCAAACCTGGCAGTTTAGACAACACCTCTGTAAGGGTAGTAGACATGACTGCGGCCATATCTTGCAAAGTAAAAGAAGTAGACGCACTAGAAGTACTTGGCGTCGCTTGCGTGGGCGTTAAAAGGTTGTGACACTTGGGGAGAATAAAATGGCATATCCTGATTCTCTGCAGACTGAGAATCCTCCTGAGGCCCACTTTCTTTATTTAAAATGTGATCCTTACAGCTTAAGGCCCTTTCAGTACAAGAAGGGCACAATGTAAGAGGGGGTTCCACCATGGCTTCTAAACACATAGAACACTGACTTCCCATGTCAGACATGTTGTACAGACTAGTAATAACAGCACAAGTCTTTCCCAATCTTTATTATATGTGAAAAACAATTCAGCACAAAAACGGTTACTGCGCCTTTAAGAATAAAAAGTGTACACTGTTTTTGCAAAGTCGTTAAAACGATAATCAAAAAGAACAATTTTGTTGTTTTTAGAGCCTAATGTGACATCGGATGTTGCACCACAAGCAAAAGGACAATTTTTAACTTAATGACTTCTGCACCTCGCCACAGCTCTGCTGTGGCGCCTACCTGCCAAAACGATCCGGTCCCACTCCAAAGTACAGCCTCACAGTCTGGTTCCAACCGGAGCTAATGGCTGCTACCTCTCCAGAAAACTAACTGCGCACTGAAGCGTGAAATTAGGCCCTGCCCATCATGTCTGATGAGCCAAAACTAGAGAAAACCGCATGGGAAGCGTTTTTCAAATAACATATGTACACACTGCTTCATTTTGCAATAAAAATGCCATGTGAACCCCACATAAATTATTAAACACAGCCTCAATAAACCCCATAATCGTCTACCATAGGTTTCCTAGGCTGCCCCAGTGTCTAACCACATAGCCCATAAATATCCCATGTTATTTAGAATGGGATAATAATACACAGGTTACCACAGTACCACCCTGTAATAAGGAATACTGCTTACCCTTGCCCCACATGGGGAATATGTCAGCCAAGTTCTGATATATCATGTCTCCTCAGAATGTAAATGACTGCACATACCTTGAAATTGCTTGCAGCAATAAATCGTTCCCCCATACCGAAGACTTCTCCTGTACTTCCTCAGCAACACTTGTGGGAACAAACATCAATCTTAGTTACTACTGCTAAGATAATAGACTCAAGGCATTATTCTTCTTCTATATCATGCCAGAGTAAAAACAGTACACACCGGTACCATTTAAAATAAAAAAATCTTGATTGAAGAAAAACTAAACTATCTTTTTATCACCACATAAACTTTACCCTTCCTATTGCTATGCATAGGCAAAGAGAATGACTGGGGGGAGGAGTTATATAGCAGCTCTGCTGTGGTGCTCTTTGCCACTTCCAGTTAGCAGGAGGAATATATCCCACAAGTAAAGGATGAAATCCGTGGACTCGGTATATCTTGTAAAAGAAAAGGATACCAAAAGAACAAAGCAAATCAAATACTAGAAATTAATTTGAAAGTTGTTTATGACGCTTTCAATCTAATTTAAAAAATGTGACTTTACTATCCCTATCTATAAGCAACTAAAATTAGAGAAAACACTTTGTGAATTAGTGTTTTAATATCTTCTTAAAAAGGAGATTAAAATAGGTCTATTTTTCACCAACATGAGTATAACATTGTTGCAGTATGTTACTGATTAAAACCAAGCCTCAAATAAACATAATTCATTTCACTTGAATTGTCCAAGGAAGGCAAAACATATGTCAACAAGTGTAGCAGAGGGTTGCTTGGTGTGTCCATTGTCGCACCCCACTAAACACAATTTAAAAATGGCTTATGCTTAGATATGAGGAGCAAACATCTGGGGCACATCTGCCTCATTACCTCTATCCATATGCCTCTAAATAAACTCTGTACAATAGATAAATTCATTTGGCACTCTGGCAATAGCAACAGATATGCATGAAATCAAACATTTCTAGATGGTATGTAATTTATTTTGGATGATTACGATTCTGGTCCCCAGACCCCATAATATAAAAACAAAAAAACAAAAATGGTGCACTTCTTAGGAACATAATGACAAGAATTGAAGGAAAAAAACAACAAATGACACCCAAGCTGCTATTCACTACCGAACATTACATTGTAATTAACAAAGAACAGAAATCTTCCGCCCAGTTGTGAAATCAAAACTAAACAGTCTCACTAGCGGCTGTGGGCGGGACTTTTAGCCGTCAATCGGGAGTGCTGGCGGCGTATGCAGTCTTCAGAAGTCTGCTGATTGGTAGTTGAAGGTAACAGGAAGAAGCTGTGTAGCATTTGTTTTTGATTGGGTAGCTGGGTGCGTCCGTCTCTCCAGGGCTGTGGGCACTTCCGGATTTCTGGTGTTGGCTCTACGGGAGGGTTGCTGAAATGTTGCAGAATGGGAGTTTCTGAGTAGCTGTGCCCCCCGGGGTATACCCAGCGGCGGGCAGAAAGCCTAAGAGTGCGTAGGGGAACTGACTTTAGGCAGAACGAAGCCGCAGGTTCCCAGACACACCCGGTAAGCGCTGCCTGCTCAGCTGTTCTCCCATTGGGTTATGCTGCAGCATCAGAATCCCATATACACACACACACACACATACTGTGACCTGCTGACCTGGCTTATCACTTCCCGTTGGCCACTTGTTGCTGTATTAGACCCTTCAGGTGAAACCTGAGTTTAGCGTTCTACAGTCTTTTCTGAGACAATTATTATTATTCAAATTTAGTATGTGCTTTAAAGAGACAGTATTCGGTAACCACCCCCCCCCTTAATGTGTTCCCATTGGTCTATTTTACCTGCCGGCATGTATTACATTGGTTTCAAATAACCTTTTTATTTTGTTATCTAAATTAACTATTTTTGCTTGTTGAACCCCCAAATATTCTTAAATGTATTTCCCTTAATGTATAACCAATGGCTTTTTATGCCAACTGCAGAGTATAAAATGTATGATAAATTAACATTTTGTTTAGTTATCTCTTCTACACCCCATTGGGAGTGTATTTTCTTCTGCTGGCTATTTTTACACAGCTTGTCAATAGCCTATACTTAAAGGGACAGTCTAGTCAAAATTAAACTTTCACGATTCCAATAGGGCATGTCATTTTTAAACAACTTTCCAATTTACTTTTATCATCAAATTTGTTTTGCTCTCTTGGTATTCTTTATGGAAAGCTAAACCTAGGTAGGCTCATATGCTAATTTCTAAATGCATTATGACAGTTTTTCACAGTTATACACTGCTAGTTCATATGTGTCATATAGATAACTGTGCTCACTCCTGTGGGGTTATTTGAGTCAGCACTGGCTGGCTAAAAAGCATGCCTGTCATAAGAACCAAGATAAGGGTACAGTCTGCAGAGGCTTAGAAACAAAGTAATCTCAGATATAAAACGTATGCTAATATAACAGTGTTGGTTATACAAAACTGGGGAATGGGCAATAAAGGGATTATCTATCTTTTTAAACAATAAACATTCTGGTGTAGTCTGTCCCTTTTTAAGTATAGACACTTTTAGTATAAGTAGGGATACTACAGGTTAAATCAGCTATTTCAGTTGTTGAAACAAGAGTAAAGGAGCTACTTTTAAATAATTTAATACATTCTATCAGGTAAAATGGATCATTGGGAACAAATTAAAGGGGAGAACAATTTGGGTAAACTGTTCCTTTTTGTACTGGTTATAGAAAAGCTATCTAAACTAGTAACTTCCAAAGAATGTACACTCCCAGTGTCCATGGGATATTTTCTACTCTTTTTACAGCTATGCTGCACCATTTTCAATTGATTTAACATGTGGGTACATTTGGTTTAGGGTTGAAAATACATTTTAACTGCTTAGATAAATCCTTAAACACGATTTGAATGACAGTGTGTGTTCGACAAAGGCTATGTAAAGGGAAAAAAACTTAAAACCCCACGTTTTTACCTATTTATTGCTCCTGTAAGAAATCACTGAAATATAATTCATATTATATGGGGGTGTTTGTGACCCCTAAAAGTTGTCTCCATTTAAATTGTTTGCTGTTTCATTTAGCAAAAATAATTATTTTGTAAAAGGAAAAAAACAAAAAACCATAAAGGGACAGTTCACCCCAAAAAATGCTCCCATTTAAATTTTTCCCATTGATCCATTTTACCTGCTGGTGTGTGTTTAATTGTTCACAAGTGGCTCCTTTACCCCTATTTTGGCCTTTGAAATAGCTGATTTAGCTTGTGGTATCGCAACCTATACTAAAAATTTTTTATACTGGAGTCTCAGCTTTTGAATAGCCTTAGTAAACACAGCCAGCAGAATAAATTAAACTCAGTGGGGTGCAGGATAGTTAAGTAATGATAATTTTCCATTGTTCTCTCTATGTAT
Organism: Bombina bombina; assembly: GCF_027579735.1. Lineage (NCBI taxonomy): Eukaryota > Metazoa > Chordata > Amphibia > Anura > Bombinatoridae > Bombina > Bombina bombina. Next base: position 181,400,323 of record NC_069506.1, on the reverse strand, counting down.
GGAGCTTTAGTTTTCCAGACAAATATAAGATAAGGGAGCAAGTGTGTGTACACAAAGTGATAACATCATGAGGCATGATATTAACTGAAACTCAACCCATTGTAATAGGCAGTGGTTTAAAAGTACAAAACCAGCTACTTCATATAAACAAATAATGAAAACTCAATTTCTCATACATTTTATACTCTGCAGCTGGTATAACAAGGCATTAAAAAGGCATTTAATATAAAACAATTTTACAGTGTGCTGTCCCTTTTTTAAAGAAGCAATTTCCCATTCATTTATATATTCTGCAGCTGGTATATAACGTCTCAGGATTGAGGACTGAAATACTGTATTGATTTGCCGTCACGGGCAAGAGGGAGCAATGTTTTTGGGTTTAAAAGCCATTTTCTACCATAAACCTTCTCTAGGCAACAACATTGATAACTTGTTTCTAATGTTTGAAGAAAAAAAGTAGATTATTAATGTTTGTAACAATGTAATAAGGGGATATGAAATCTTTAGAGCAGGGCTCGACAAACCCAGGAGCCTGGGAGCCACTGGCTCCTAGAATTTTACCCATGGCTCCTAACTTTTTGGGTTATTCTCCATATATCTATATACAAATCCAACTGTCTGGCTCCTAAATATTCTTACTGGCTCCTAATTTTTGAACATATTTATCAAGCACTGCTTTAGAGCGATTCAGACAGAAATTTGCTTTCTTCCCATAGTACTCTTTGTTGAACAGATACCTAAGTAGGTGGCTTGAGCACTACATGGCAGGAAATAGTGCTGCGATCTAGTGCTCTTGCAAATGGGTAACATTGCAAAACTGCTTCCATATAGTGATCCAGCATGCTCCTGAGCTTACGTCAATGCTTTTCAACAATAAATACCAAGAGAACAAACATTTTTATAATAGAAGTACATTAGGAAGTTGTTTAAAATTGTATGCCCTATATCAATCATAAATGAAAACATTTGGGTTTAATGTCCCTTTAACATATATCTGATAATGTGATTTGTACAGCACCATTGAAGTTGCTACCTGAATCTAAAGGGAGAATAGCGCTTTTGCACCCCAATATTACTTCCCTTTTTGTCATTGGGGAGGCAAACATAACAGTAACAGTGCTAAATCAAACCTCCATACCATTTTTTGAGAAACTAATTTAGAAATCTAAATTGAAAATTCAGGTTGTATTTCTTAATTCTCTTTCCTCATAAATTTGTCATTGAAGTGTTTGTCACCAGGGATTTTACTAAAAAAACTTGCATATCCACTTCTTGATGTCTAACTTGGGCTGATATTTAGTTTAAGCAAAAATAAACCTATATGGAAGTGAATATAGGAGAGAGCTGTGCTGCCAACCAGGATGCTTGCAAAAGATCTACATAAAAATAAATGCTGTAAAACTGTGTTCACATTATAATTCAGTAAGCTAAAGTTGCAGTTTTGCAGTCAGACACACACCCCTTGAGAACTTTGCTGTTCCTGCTCATTTATCTTGCTCAGCTTATTTCTTATTGACTTGTTCTTTGTCACATAGTGACTTTGTTTTTTTTTTTCCTTTGAAGGATTTAAAGGGACAGTCTAGTCAGAAATAAACTTTTATGATTTAATAAAGGGAATGTAATTTTAAACAACTTTCCAGCTTATTTTTAATCAATTTTCTTTGTTGATATTCTTAGTTGAAAGCTAAACCTCGGTAGGCTCATAAGAAAATAGACGATTTTCTTAGCCTTTTGTGGGCCGCCTCTTATCTGAATACATTTTGAAATTTTTTCACAACTAGAGGGTGTTAGTTTGTGTGCCATATAAATAACATTGTGCTTATGCACGTGGAGTTACCAAGGAGTCAACACTGATTGGCATGGGCAATAAAACTCAGGAATGGGTAATAAAGGGATTATCTATCTTTTTATACAATAACAATTCTGGTGTAGACTGTCCCTTTTGATGGAAAATATAAAAAGCCTGTCTTGCAATAAAATCCAAACTGCTTCAAAGTCAATGTTTTCAGTGTTAAACATTCTTACTATGTTTGTTTTTTTACTTTTTTTTTTTTTTTCTTCTTCTCTATATATTTTTAAATAACGTGTGTGTGTGTGTATATATATATATATATATATATATATATATATATATATATATATATATATATACACACACACTATAAAAAGTCTACACACCCCTGTTAAAATGTCAGGTTTCTGTGATGTAAAAAAAAAATAGACAAAGATGAATCATTTCAGAACTTTTTCCACCTTTAATGTAACCTATAAACTACACAACTCAAACTGAAATTTTTAAGGTGGAGGGAAGTAAACGAAAACAAAAAAATGTGTTTGCATAAGTGTGCACACCCTCTTATAACTGGGGATGTAACTGTGTTCAGAATTAAGCAATCACATTCAAAACCATGTTAAATAAGTCATCACACACCTGCCATAATTTAAAGGCATTAGATATACCATGGAACACAGTGAAGACAGTCATCATCAAGTGAAGAATATATGGCACAACCATGACATTACCAAGAACTGGATGTCCCTCCAAAATTGATGAAAAGACGAGAAGAAAACTGGTCTGGGAGGCTACCAAGAGGCCTACAGCAACATTAAAGGAGCTGCAGGAATATCTGGCAAGTACTGGCTGTGTAGTACATGTGACAACAATCTCCCGTATTCTTCATATGTTTGGGCTTTGGGGTAGACGGCAAGAAGGAAGCCTTTTCTTGCGAAGAAAAACATCCAAGCCCAGCTAAATTGAGCAAAAACACATCTGAAGTCTCCCAAAAGCATGTGAGAAAAGGTGTTATGGTCTGATGAAACCAAGATTGAACTTTTTGGCAATAATTCCAAAAGATATGTTTGGCGCAAAAACAACACTGCATATCACCAAAAGAACACCATACCCACAGTGAAGCATGGTGGTGGCAGCATCATGCTTTGGGGCTGTTTTTCTTCAGCTGGAACTGGGGCCTTATTCAAGGTAGAGGGAATTCTGAACAGTTCTAAATACCAGTCAATATTGGCACGAAACCTTCAGGCTTCTGCTAGAAAGCTGAACATGAAGAGGAACTTCATCTTTCAGCATGACAAGGACCCAAAGCATACATCCAAATCAACAAAGGAATGGCTTCGCCAGAAGAAGATTAAAGTTTTGGAATGGCCCAGCCAGAGCCCAGACCTGAATCCAATCGAAAATCTGTGGGGTGATCTGAAGAGGGCTGTGCACAGGAGATGCCCTCGCAATCTGACATATTTGGAGTGGTTTTGCAAAGATGAGTGGGCAAATCTTGCCAAGTCAAAATGTGCCATGCTGAAAAACTCATACCCAAAAAGACTGATTGCTGTAATAAAATCAAAAGGTGCTCCAACAAAGTATTAGTTTAAGGGTGTGCACACTTATGCAACCATATTTTTTTTATTATTTTTACTTCCCTTCACCTAAAAGATTTCAGTTTGTTTTTCAATCAAGTTGTACAGTTTATAGGTCACATTAAAGGGGGAAAAAGTTCTGAAATGATTTATCTTTGTCTCATTTTTTTACATCACAGAAACCTGACATTTTAACAGGGGTGTGTAGACTTTTTATATCCACTGTATATAATTTTATTATATATATATATATATATATATATATATATATATATATATATATATATATATATATATATAATTTTTTTAATTTTTTTTTAATGTTAATAGTTTATCAATGCAAAGTGAGTAAACAGAAGAAAAATCTAAATCAAATCAATATTTGGTGTGACCACCCTTTGCCTTCAAAACGGCATAAATTCTTCTAGTTACACTTGCTCACAGATTTTTAAGAAACTCAGCATGTAGGTTGGAGGGCTAACCTCTGTGGATTTAGGGAGCCTCCGTTGCTTCTGTCTTTTCATGTAATCCCAGACAGATTTGAAGATGTTGAGATCAGGGCTCAGTGGGTAGTGGTACTATTCCAGCACTTCTTATTCTTCTTTACGCTGAGGGTAGTTATTAATGTCTTTGGCTTTATGTTTGGTGGTGGTGGTGTTATGCTATAAAATAAATTTGGGGCCACTTTGTGTGTGTGTGTGTGTGACAGGTAGATTTGCAGGATAGGTGAAATAGAGCACAAGTGAAATAATCATCTGATAAGTAACCATGGCTGTTAACTTCCTGTCAGCTGAGGAAATCCTGACATTCTGACCTGTTAGTGTGCCCTGAGGACTAGCATTGAGAAAACTGATACAGAAGACGCTTACCACATTGTTACATCCAAGGAAATGCTCACATTGAGATGCTTATGACCTAATGGGCTGTGTTTTTATAAACATTCTATTTTCCCTTTTATTCTTCTCTTTTTTTTTTTTTTTTTTTTTTTTTTTTTTTTTTTTTAGCTGGCTGTATCTGTGCAGGCAAAATGACTGAATACAAACTTGTGGTGGTTGGTGCTGGAGGCGTTGGGAAAAGTGCATTAACCATCCAGCTTATACAAAACCACTTTGTGGATGAGTACGACCCTACCATAGAGGTTGGTACATACAACACAGGCTTAACATAAACATATTATGGTCCAATATTCTATATGTAGAATTTTTAGTTTTAAGGCGATTGTTGTATTTTGCATTTTATTTTTTGTTTCACTTTATTGTTCTATGACTGTAGGATTCTTACAGGAAGCAAGTTGTGATAGATGGTGAAACGTGTCTCCTAGACATTTTGGATACTGCAGGTCAAGAGGAGTACAGTGCCATGAGGGATCAATACATGAGAACTGGAGAAGGATTTCTTTGTGTCTTTGCTATTAATAATACAAAGTCATTTGAAGATGTCCATCATTACAGGTCAGAATGTATTATCTTGGAGAACCTTTACGTTTTAACATTTTTTTTTATTTTTTTTTTATTTATTTTTTTACAATGTTTTAAGGACTGGGCATTTTCAGACTGAATCTTCCCCAAAAGACCAGAGCATGTTTGCCATCACTACATTTTAACAGAGATGGAGCCTTTTTTTATATTTACCTTTCAAAACTATATATTTTCTTTTAGTAGACAACCCAAAGTATTGATCTAGGCCTATTTTGGTATATTTCATGCCACCATTTCACCGCCAAATGCGATCAAATAATAAAAAAAAAAAAAGTTAACTTTTTCACAAACCTTAGGTTTGTCACTGAAATTATTTACACACAACTACTAAAGTCATAAGACAATTGGTTGTAAAAACTTCTCTGGGATCCCCTTTGTTCAGAAATAGCAGACCTATATGGCATTGCCATTGCTTTTTGGTAATTAGAAGGCCGCCAATTGCAACTGCGCACCACACTTTTATTATTCCCAGCAGTGAATGGGTTAATTAGGTAGACTGTAAGGTTAATTTTAACTTTAGTGTAGAGATCAGCCTCCCCCCTGATCGCTCTCTTCCCTCCCCCACCCCTCAATGGTCACCCCATCTTAAGTACTGGCATACAGTCTGCCAGTATGCAGTATTAGACTATTTAATTTTTTTTGTTATTATTATAATTATGTTCTTCAGTGTAGGATTATCCCCTTACCTTTCCATCTCCCTGATCTCCGCCCCCCCTCTAGCTAATTACCACCATCTTAGGTAGTGGCAGCTGTCTGCCAGTACCCAGTTTTCCAAAATTTGCCAACTTTAGTAAATAAAATAGTAGTGAAGCTTTCCCCCACCTCATTTACCCCCTCCCAGATCGATTTTCCCCCTCTCCCTGGTCCTGCCCCCTCCAGCGATGGGCCGCCCTCCCACGCCACCAACCGCTGCCTGATGCGTACTTCTGCCTATTTCTGCACTGCCCCACATGTGGGACATGCAGAAATAGTGCAATCTCGCTACTTTTAGTGAGATCGCGGCAGAGAGGCCAAGGGTATGGCGCTGGTCGTTAAGGGGTTAATAATTTTTCACAATAGAAACACTCAGCCAGGAAGTGGGCAATACCTAAGTATTGTAGCTTGCCCTTTGGTAAGTCACTACCCAAAGACTTTTTTAGCCCACTTTTTCTTTTCACAGGGGTAAACTTATCTGAAGTATTTAAGTCTGACCATGCCTATAAAGGGACTGTCTGAGACCAAATATCAGACATGCCATGATATATTATATTTGTATTATGTATTTATTTTGCGATTAGGTTTCCTATGTGTTCTAATTGTGTGTGTGTCTATATAGTGACTTAAATTTTTAAATATTCTACTGGACACCACTGCAGGCGACAGCACCATACAGATCTCAATATCTGGGACTAAAATGTCCCCAAACATCTTTCCACACCACTACTCTAGCCATGACTTGATTTATTTTTCCAACTGTTTGCTTCTTCAGAGTATGGTCAAAATATATCAAAATAAGGAACCTTTATATCTCTCACCTAACACTGCTTATTTTATCAACAAAGAAAATGATAGGCTTATATTTTCCCTGTCTTATTATATTGAAAAAAAATGTATGCTTACCAGATAAATTCCTTTCTTTCCTGGCAGGGAGATTCCACGACTTCATTTATTACTGTTGGGAATATCAACACCTGGCCACCAGGAGGAGGCAAAGACACCCCAGCCAAAGGCTACAAATATCCCTCCCACTTCCCCCATCCCACCAGTCATTCGTCCGAGGGAACAAGGAAAAGCAAGAGAAACATTAGGGTATAGAGGTACCAGAAAAAAAAATAACAGGGAAGCTGCCTAAAAAAATATGGACGGGGTCGTGGACTCTCCCTGCCAGGAAAGAAAGGAATTTATCTGGTAAGCATACATTTTGTTTACTTTCCAAAGGCAGGGAGAGTCCACAACTCCATTCATTACTGTTGGGAACCAATACCCAAGCTCCAGAGGACACTGAATGAATAAAACGGGAGGGCAAAAAGGAAAGGCGGACCCTAATCTGAAGGCACCACAGCCTGTAACACTTTTTTCTCCCCTGTCCATGGGATCTCTGAAAGAGGAACTATCCTCTAGACGGTCTAGAGGGATAATAGTACGCTTGGCAAGAGTAGAAATGGCCCTGTCTACCTTAGGGATAGAGTGCCATAACTCTAAATGAGTTTCAGGAACCAGAAACGGCTTCTTAACCCCTTAATGACCACAACACTTTTCCATTTTCTGTCCGTTTGGGACCAAGGCTATTTTTACATTTCTGCGGTGTTTGTGTTTAGCTGTAATTTTCCTCTTACTCATTTACTTTACCCACACATATTATATACCGTTTTTAAGTGGACTTTCTAAAGATGTCATTATTTTCATCATATCTTATAATTTACTCTAAATTTTTTTTTTTAGAAAATGAGGAAAAAAATGGAAAACCCCCCACACTTTTTCTAACTTTGACCCCCAAAATCTGTTATACATCTACAACCACCAAAACACACCCATGCTAAATAGTTTCTAAATTTTGTCCTGAGTTTAGAAATACCCAATGTTTACATGTTCTTTGCAAGTTATAGGGCAATAAATACAAGTAGCACTTTATTTCCAAACCACTTTTTTTCAAAATTAGCGCTAGTTACTTTGGGACATTTATATCTTTCAGGAATCCCTGAATATCCCTTGATATGTGTATATATATTTTTTTTTAGAAGACAATCCAAAGTATTGATCTAGGCCCATTTTGGTATATTTCATGCCACCATTTCACCACCAAATGCGATCAAATAAAAAAATTGTTCACTTTTTCACAATTTTTTTTCACAAACTTTAGGTTTCTCACTGAAATTATTTACAAACAACTTGTGCAATTATGGCATAAATGGTTTAAAATGCTCCTCTGGGGTCCCCTTTGTTCAGAAATAGCAGATATATATGATAGCAGACCTATATGGCTTTGGAGTTGCTTTTTGGTAATTAGAAGGCTGCGAAACACGTGTATTATGCCCAGCAGTGAAGGGGTTAATTAGGGAGCATGTAGGGAGCTTCTAGGGTTAATTTTAGCTGTAGTGTAGTAGACAACCCAAAGTATTGATCTAGGCCCATTGTGGTATATTTAATGCCACCATTTCACCGCCAAATGCGATCAAATAAAAAACAAATCGTTCACTTTTTCACAAACTTTAGGTTTCTCTCTGAAATTATTTACAAACAGCTTGTGCAATTATGGCACAAATGGTTGTAAATGCTTCTCTGGGATCCCCTTTGTTCAGAAATAGCAGACATATATGGCTTTGGCGTTGCTTTTTGGTAATTAGAAGGCTGCTAAATGCTGCTGCACATCACAGGTGTATTATGCCCAGCAGTGCAGGGGTTAAAGGGACACTGAACCCAATTTTCTTTTCTTTCGTGATTCAGATATAGCATGCAATTTTAAGCAACCTTCTAATTTACTCCTTTGATCAATTTTTTTTTCATTCTCTTGCTATCTTTATTTAAAAAAGAAGGCATCTAAGCTTTTTTATTAGTTCAGGACTCTAAACAGCACTTTTATATTGGTGGATTAATTTATCCACCAATCAGCAAGAACAACCCAGGTTGTTCACCAAAAATGGGCCGGCATCTAAACTTACATTCTTGCATGTCAAATAAAGATAACAAGAGAATGAAGAAAATTTGATAATAGGAGTGAGAAAGTTGCTTAAAATTTCATGCTCTATCTGAATAAAATTTGGGTTCAGTGTCCCTTTAATTAGGTAGCTTGTAGGGAGCTTGCAGGGTTCATTTTAGCTTTAGTGTAGAGATCAGCCTCCCACCTGACACATCACACCCCCTGATCCCTCCCAAACAGCTCTTTTCCCTCCCCCACACCACAATTGTCCCCGCCATCTTAAGTACTTACATATGCTGCTGTGTAGGCCCCCCCCCCAAAAAAAAACCAGCTCTCTAACACTCTACCTTATTGGGAGCCATCTTGGGTACTAGCAGCTGCCTGCCAGTACCCAGTTTACCAAAAGGTGGATTTTTTTTTTTTTTTTTACTTTTGCCGTAGTGTAGCTTCCCACCCCCCCCCCCCCCCCAGATCACGTAGATTTTATTTTCATCAATTCCCTCCCCCTCTCTCCCACTTCCTGCAAGTAAACTTTTCCGTACTGTAGCGGTTCCCACCCGTGCGTGCGTGCCTCCGGCGACCCGCCCCCCTCTTACTGTTTCAAACCATCGATGGCTGCCCACCCTCCTCCCACACCAGCTCCCACCCAGCAACGATACCGGCCATCGATGTCCGGTGCCTGCAGCGAACTCTTTGTGTTGATTGCTACGCAGGAACAAACTTCCGACCAGCCTGAGATGGAAACTGCGCCCTAGATATCGCCCCCAGCTAAGAGAAAACCGTGTGAAGCTGAATAACAGCTGTGCAATGGGATAAAAGGCCTCAGTGAGAAATATTTCCCAAACTTTCCTACAACGTCTGTCTGTGAATGTATGAGCCCAAAGAAAAAGAAACCCTTACACATGTGCTCCGGTTGGCAAGGAGCTAAGCCGCACACAAATTACTCCAACTGCTCAATAAATTAACCTCTTCATTATCAAAGGTATTAAATGTCCCCCTATCCTGAAGATAAGAAAAGTATCACACTGTGAGCTATGTTTTCAATGTCCCCATACCCTACTAGGCATAATCCATCAAATTAATATAAAGGACTTACCCTCCAGGATCAAAGCTGTGGAGCAGACACAGTGCCTCAAGGTCTGACAGTCTCACCAAACACATCTGACAGGGACCTGAAGATAAGGAGAAAACAGTGTAAAACAAGAACACTGATTTCCCAGAAGGTGATAGCTTTGTCTATATAGTGGTCAGAGATCGTTCCCTGCGACATCTAGAGCCAGCGCTCACCACAACTCTCACTGAGGATTACATGGTTACTCACACACCTCAGTCTACACTTGAAGGTAACATACCCATTAATGGACTAAAACTTCTCTGCGATCCTCCTTTAGTGCCGAAAGGCAAAGAATGACTGGGGGGGATGGGGGAAGTGGGACGGATATTTGTAGCCTTTGGCTGGGGTGTCTTTGCCTCCTCCTGGTGGCCAGGTGTTGATACTCTTAACGGTAGTGAATTAAGTCGTGGACTCTCCCTGCCTTTGGAAAGAAAAGTAAATTTTAAAAAAAGTTTTTTAACACAATACACTGTAATTACAATGGATAGCCTTGTTTTTTTTAGTAAGGACTCTGGATTATAATTAAAGGGACACTGAACCCAAAAATTTTCTTTTGTGATTCAGATAGAGCATACAATTTTAAAGGAACACTCAAGTCAAAATTAAACTTTAATTATTCAGACAGAGCAGCAATTTTAAACAACTTTCCAATTTACTTCCATAAAAAAAAAGTGCAGTCTTTTTATATCTAAACTTTTTCAGTCACCAGCTCCAAGAATTCACAGAATAAGCGTATATGCATTTGTGATTGGCTGATGACTGTCACATGGTACAGGGGGAGTGGAAATAGTCTGAACTTCAAATGAATAGTAGATTTTTTTTTCTGACAATTTTAAGTTATGTCTAAATGCTATTGCATTGTCTTATCTTGCATTTGATTATGCAAATCTACTGTTTTGCCTGGTCCGTTAAGCAACTTTCTAATTTACGCCTATTATCAAATTTTCTTCATTCTCTTGGTATCTTTATTTGAAAAGCAAGAATGTAAGTTTAGATGCCAACCCATTTTTGGTGAACAACCTGGGTTGTTCTTGCTGATTGGTGGATAAATTCACCCAGCAATAAACAAGTGCTGTCCAGGGTCTGAACCAAAAATTGTCTGGTTCCTTATCTTAGATGCCTTCTTTTTTAAATAAAGATAGCAAGAATTGATAATAGGAGTAAATTAGAAAGGTTCTTAAAATTGCATGCTCTATCTGAATCACGAAAGAAAAAAATTTAGGTTCAGTGTCCCTTTTAAAGTGGTGGAGGAGGTCGATCATTGAAAAGCAAGTGCGGCAAAAAGGTGTGTGTGGTTTTTTTTTTTTTAGAAAAGAAAAAAAAAACACACCCAGCTGGTATGTTTATTTAATTCAATTCTGCAGTTAAACACTTCTGAAATTACATGGTGTTTTATGGCACTTAACCTCAAAAACACTCAACCAGTTTACTTGGTTTTCAGCCTTTTTAGGGTGTCTACATAACTGCCATTTTCAATGAAAAGTTAATCCGATTCTAAGTTCATGAAAACCAAGGTTTAATAAATGTACTGTGTGTATGTATATTTAAAATTTGACGTGCATTCAGCGGGCAAGATTACGTATGCGGCGTTGCCAGCTTTTGCTGTTTTGGTATCACATATACAGTTCCGCATATAAATGCAGCACGTATATTTCACCCGTCACCCGCAATTTTTACTCCCGTAAGCTAAATTATAGAACCGCATTGCAAATCAGTATCACATATTCAGCGCAAGGACTTAGGCAGCGAAAATGAAGAAATTTTACTCAATTTTCTCTTCGCCACTCATAGGCAGGTGCAGCAAGCCTTGCGCTGAGTATGTGAGCACCGTAACTCTAACTGCCTGAAAATATTAACTAACACTTAACGCATGCCCAATATCTATCTACCTGTCAACCGCAATCCCCCACCACAGTAACTAATAAAGTATATGAACCCCTAATTCGCCATTAACCCACATCGCAATAAACCTAATAAAACTATTAACCCCTAATCCGCCAAACCCCCACAATGCAATGAAACCCCCACAATGCAATGATCCTAATAAAACTATTAACCCCTAAACGCAAATAACTAAATTACTAAGGCCCCTAACCTAACACCCCCTAAATTAACCCCAATTACCTAAATTAAAAAATACTAAGTTACAATTAAAATAAAAAAAGCTAACATTACTAAAAAATAATAATAATAAAAAAAATTAAATTAACATTACAAAAATAAAGTCTAACATTACATTAAATAATAAACCAAATTATCAAAAATAAACCTAATCCCTATGAAAATAAAAAAGCCCCCCAAAATAAAAACACCCCCTAATCTAATGCAAAACTACCAATAGCCCTTAAAAGCGCCTTTTGTAGGGCATTGCCATAAGTTAAACAGCTCTTTTCCTTAAAAAAATACTAAGTCCCCCCCTCTAACAGTAAAAACCCCCACCCCCCCAAACTAAAAAAAAAAACCTAAAACTAGTTTAGCCTTAGATTAGGGGGTGTTTTTATTTTGGGGGGCTTTTTATTTTCATAGGGATTAGGTTTAATTTTTTTATTTTTGATAATTGGGTTTATTTTACAGGGAGTGCAGAATTATTAGGCAAATTAGTATTTTGACTACATCATCCTCTTTATGCATGTTGTCTTACTCCAAGCTGTATAGGCTTGAAAGCCTACTACCAATTAAGCATATTAGGTGATGTGCATCTCTGTAATGAGAAGGGGTGTGGTCTAATGACATCAACACCCTATATCAGGTGTGCATAATTATTAGGCAACTTCCTTTCCTTTGGCAAAATGGGTCAAAAGAAGGACTTGACAGGCTCAGAAAAGTAAAAAATAGTGAGATATCTTGCAGAGGGATGCAGCACTCTTAAAATTGCAAAGCTTCTGAAGCGTGATCATCGAACAATCAAGCGTTTCATTCAAAATAGTCAACAGGGTCTCAAGAAGCGTGTGGAAAAACCAAGGCGCAAAATAACTGCCCATGAACTGAGAAAAGTCAAGCGTGCAGCTGCCAAGATGCCACTTGCCACCAGTTTGGCCATATTTCAGAGCTGCAACATCACTGGAGTGCCCAAAAGCACAAGGTGTGCAATACTCGGAGACATGGCCAAGGTAAGAAAGGCTGAAAGACAACCACCACTGAACAAGACACACAAGCTGAAACGTCAAGACTGGGCCAAGAAATATCTCAAGACTGATTTTTCTAAGGTTTTATGGACTGATGAAATGAGAGTGAGTCTTGATGGGCCAGATGGATGGGCCCGTGGCTGGATTGGTAAAGGGCAGAGAGCTCCAGTCCGACTCAGACGCCAGCAAGGTGGAGGTGGAGTACTGGTTTGGGCTGGTATCATCAAAGATGAGCTTGTGGGGCCTTTTCGGGTTGAGGATGGAGTCAAGCTCAACACCCAGTCCTACTGCCAGTTTCTGGAAGACACCTTCTTCAAGCAGTGGTACAGGAAGAAGTCTGCATCCTTCAAGAAAAACATGATTTTCATGCAGGACAATGCTCCATCACACGCGTCCAAGTACTCCACAGCGTGGCTGGCAAGAAAGGGTATAAAAGAAGAAAATCTAATGACATGGCCTCCTTGTTCACCTGATCTGAACCCCATTGAGAACCTGTGGTCCATCATCAAATGTGGGAGATTTACAAGGAGGGAAAACAGTACACCTCTCTGAACAGTGTCTGGGAGGCTGTGGTTGCTGCTGCACGCAATGTTGATGGTGAACAGATCAAAACACTGACAGAATCCATGGATGGCAGGCTTTTGAGTGTCCTTGCAAAGAAAGGTGGCTATATTGGTCACTGATTTGTTTTTGTTTTGTTTTTGAATGTCAGAAATGTATATTTGTGAATGTTGAGATGTTATATTGGTTTCACTGGTAAAAATAAATAATTGAAATGGGTATATATTTGTTTTTTGTTAAGTTGCCTAATAATTATGCACAGTAATAGTCACCTGCACACACAGATATCCCCCTAAAATAGCTATAACTAAAAACAAACTAAAAACTACTTCCAAAACTATTCAGCTTTGATATTAATGAGTTTTTTGGGTTCATTGAGAACATGGTTGTTGTTCAATAATAAAATTAATCCTCAAAAATACAACTTGCCTAATAATTCTGCACTCCCTGTATGTAATGTTAGACTTTTTTTTTGGAATCTTAGATTAATTTAAATTTTTTTTTTTATTTTTAAGTAATGTTAGCTTTTTTATTGCTGTAATTTTCCACTTTCTAAACATACCATTATTTTCATCATATCTTATAATTTATTATAAAAAAATATGCTGGAAAAAAAAAACCTTTTTCTAACTTTGACCCCCAAAATCTGTTACACATCTACAACCACCAAAAAACACCCAAGCTAAATAGTTCCTTCATTTTGTCCTGAGTTTAGAAATACCCTATGTTTACATGTTTGCTTTTTTTGCAAGTTATAGGGCAATAAGTACAAGTAGCACTTTGCTATTTCTAAACCATTTTTCCCCTCAAAATTAGCGATAATTACATTGGAACACTGATATCTGTCAGGAATCCCTGAATATCCCTGTAGATGTGTATGTATATGTGTGTGTGTGTGTGTGTGTGTATATATGTATATATATGTATGTATATATATGTATATATATATATATATATATATATATATATATATATATATATATATATATATATATATATATATATATATATATATATATATATATATATATATATATTAGTAGACAACCCAAAGTATTGATCTAGGCACATTTTGGTAAATTTAATGCCACCATTTTACCACCAAATGCGATCAAATAAAAAAAAAATTGTTCACTTTTTCACAAACTTTAGGTTTCTCACTGACATTATTTACAAACCACTTGTGCTCTTATGGTAAAAATGGTTGTAAATGCTTCTCTGGGATCCCCTTTGTTCAGAAATAGCAGACATTTATGGCTTTGGCATTACTTTTTAGAAATTAGAAGGCCGCTAAATGCAGCTGCGCACCACACTTATATTATGCCCAGCAGTGAAGGGGCTAATTTAGGTAGCTTGTAGGGTTAATTTTAGCTTTAGTGTAGAGATCAGCCTCCCACCTGACACACCCCACCCCCTGATCGCTCCCTGACTCCCGCCTCAAACAGCTCTCTTCCCTCCCACACCTCACAATTGTCACTGCCATCTTTAGTACTGGCAGAAAGTCTGCCAGTACTAACCCCCCCCCTTTTTTTTAATCTATAATGCAGTTTTAAATTTCCAGCCCCCCCCCCCAACAGCTCTCTAAGCCTCGACCTATTGGCCATCATCTCTGTCTGTCAGTACCCAGTTTACAAAAAAACAGAATTTATGCTTACCTGATAAATTACTTTCTCGTACGGTGTATCCAGTCCACGGATTCATCCTTACTTGTGGGATATTCTCAATCTTTACAGGAAGTGGCAAAGAGAGCACACAGCAGAGCTGTCCATATAGCTCCCCTCAGGCTCCGCCCCCCCAGTCATTCGACCGACTGTTAGGAGAAAAAGGAGAAACTATAGGGTGCAGTGGTGACTGTAGTTTTACAAAAATAAATTTGAACCTGACTTAATTGCCAGGGCGGGCCGTGGACTGGATACACCGTAATAGAAAGTAATTTATCAGGTAAGCATATATTCTGTTTTCTCTTACATGGTGTATCCAGTCCACAGATTCATCCTTACTTATGGGATACCAATACCAAAGTTTTAGGACACGGATGAAGGGAGGGAACAAGACAGGTACCTTAAACGGAAGGCACCACTGCTTGCAAAACCTTTCTCCCAAAAATAGCCTCCGAAGAAGCAAAAGTATAGAATTTGTAAAATTTGGCAAATGTATGCAGTGAAGACCAAGTCGCTGCCCTACAAATCTGTTCAACAGAAGCCTCATTCTTGAAAGCCCATGTGGAAGCCACAGCCCTAGTGGAATGAGCTGTAATTCGTTCAGGAGGCTGCTGTCCAGCAGTCTCATAAGCCAATCGGATGATGCTTTTCAGCCAGAAGGAAAGAGAGGTAGCAGTCGCCTTCTGACCTCTCCTCTTACCAGAATAGACAACAAACAAAGATGTTTGTCTGAAATCTTTAGTTGCCTTTAAATAGAATTTTAAGGCCCGAAGATTGTGTAACAGTCGTTCCTTCTTAGAAACTGGATTAGGACACAGAGAAGGAACAATAATTTCCTGGTTAATATTCTTATTAGAAACCACTTTTGGAAGGAAACCAGGTTTGGTACGCAAAACAACCTTATCTGCATGGAACACCAGATAGGTTGAATTACACTGCAAAGCAGACCATTCAGAAACTCTTCTAGCAGAAGAAATAGCTTCCAAGATAATAACTTAATATCTATGGAATGTAAAGGTTCAAACGGAACCCCTTGAAGAACTGAAAGAACTAAGTTTAGACTCCATGGAGGAGCCACTGGTTTGTAAACAGGCTTGATTCTAACTAAGGCCTGCACAAACGCCTGAACGTCTGGTACAGCTGCCAGACACTTGTGTAACAGGATAGACAGAGCAGATATCTGTCCCTTTAAGGAACTAGCTGACAAACCTTTCTCCAATCCTTCTTGGAGAAAAGACAATATCCTTGGAATCCTAACCTTACTCCACGAGTAACCCTTGGATTCACACCAACAAAGATATTTCCGCCATATCTTATGGTAAATTTTCCTGGTGACAGGCTTTCTGGCCTGGATCAGAGTATCTATCACTGATTCAGAGAACCCATGCTTAGCTAGAATTAAGCATTCAATCTCCAAGCAGTCAGTTGCAGAGAAACTAGATTTGGATGCTTGAATGGACCTTGAATTAGAAGATCCTGCCTCGATGGCAGTCTCCATGGTGGAACCGATGACATGTCCACTAGGTCTGCATACCAAGTCCTGCGTGGCCACGCATGCACTATCAGAATTACTGAAGCCTTCTCCTGTTTGATTCTGGCTACTAGCCGAGGGAGAAGAGGAAACGGTGGAAAGACATAAGCTAGACTGAATGACCAAGGCGCTACTAAAGCATCTATCAATGCCGCCTTGGGATCCCTGGATCTGGATCCGTAAAGGGGAAGTTTGGTGTTCTGACGGGACGCCATCAGATCAAATTCTGGAATGCCCCATAGCTGGGTCAGCTGAGCAAAAACCTCCGGGTGGAGTTCCCACTCCCCCAGATGAAAAGTCTGACGACTCAGAAAATCCGCCTCCCAGTTGTCTACTCCTGGGATGTGAATTGCAGATAGATGGCAGGAGTGATCCTCCGCCCAATTGATGATCTTGGTTACTTCCTTCATCGCTAGGGAACTCTTTGTTCCTCCCTGATGATTGATGTACGCTACAGTCGTGATGTTGTCCGACTGGAATCTGATGAATTTGGCCTCCGCTAGTTGAGGCCACGCCTGGAGCGTATTGAATATCGCTCTCAGTTCCAAAATGTTTATCGGGAGAAGAGATTCTTCCCGAGACCATAGACCCTGAGCTTTCAGGGAGTGCCAGACCGCACCCCAGCCTAACAGACTGGCATCGGTCGTGACAATGATCCACTACGGTCTGCGGAAACTCATTCCCTGGGACAGGTGATCCTGAGACAACCACCAGAGAAGAGAGTCTCTGGTTTTCTGGTCCATTTGTATTTGAGGAGACAAATCTGCGTAATCCCCATTCCACTGTTTGAGCATGCACAGTTGCAGTGGTCTTAGATGAATTCGGGCAAAAGGGACTACGTTCATTGCCGCAACCATCAAACCAATTACCTCCATGCACTGAGCCACAGAAGGCCGAGGAATGGAATGAAAAACTCGGCAAGTATTCAAAAGCTTTGACTTCCTGACCTCTGTCAGAAAGATTTTCATTTCTACCGAGTCTATTAGTGTTCCCAGGAAGGGAACCCTTGTGAGCGGGGACAGAGAACTTTTTTCTACGTTCACCTTCCACCCGTGAGACCTTAGAAAGGCCAGAACAATGTCCGTATGAGCCTTTGGCTCTGTGAAAAGACTCCTGTATTAAGATGTCGTCTAGGTAAGGTGCTACTGCAATGCCCCGCGGTCTTAGTACCGCTAGAAGGGACCCTAGCACCTTTGTAAAAATTCTGGGAGCGGTGGCCAACCCGAAAGGAAGGGCCACGAACTGGTAATGCGTGTCCAGAAAGGCGAACCTTAGGAACTGATGATGATCTTTGTGGATAGTACTATGTAAGTACGCATCCTTTAGATCCACGTTAGTCATATATTAACCTTCCTGGATCATCGGCAAGATTGTCCGAATGGTTTCCATTTTGAAAGATGGAACTTTGAGGAATTTGTTTAGAATTTTTAGATCCAGGATTGGCCTGAAAGTTCCTTCCTTTTTGGGAACTACAAACAGGTTTGAGTAAAATCCCAGTCCTTGTTCTGCAATTGGAACTGGGTGTATCACTCCCATCTTTAGAAGATCTTCGACACAGCGTAAGAACGCCTGTTTCTTTGTCTGGTCTGAAGACAAACGAGAAATGTGGAACCTTCCCGTTGGGGGAGAGTCCTTGAATTCTAGAAGATACCCCTGAGCAACAATTTCTAATGCCCAGGGATCTGGAACGTCTCTTGCCCAAGCCTGAGCAAAGAGAGAAAGTCTGCCCCCTACTAGATCCGGTCCCGGATCTGGGGCTACCCCTTCATGCTGTCTTGGCAGCAGGCGCAGGCTTCTTGGCCTGTTTACCCTTATTCCAGCCCTGCAAGGGTTTCCAGGTTGCTTTAGGCTGGGAAGCGTTACCCTCTTGCTTAGCGGCAGCAGATGTTGAAGCAGGTCCGCTCCTGAAGTTGCGAAAGGAGCGAAAATTAGCCTTGTTTTTGGCCTTAAACGGTCTATCCTGCGGGAGGGCATGACCCTTCCCCCCAGTTATATCCGCGATAATTTCTTTCAACTCTGGACCAAAAAGGGTCTTTCCCTTGAAAGGAATGTTTAGTAATTTTGTTTTGGACGACACGTCAGCCGACCATGATTTGAGCCAAAGCGCTCTTCGCGCCATAATGGCAAAACCTGAATTTTTCGCCGCTAACTTCGCTAATTGGAAAGCGGCATCAGTGATAAAAGAATTAGCCAGCTTTAAAGCGTGAATTCTATCCATGACTTTGTCATATGAAGTCTCCCTCTGGAGCGACTCCTCCAGCGCCTCAAACCAAAAGGCCGCTGCAGTAGTTACAGGAATAATGCAGGCAATTGGCTGGAGAAGGAAACCTTGCTGAACAAACATTTTCTTCAGCAAACCTTCCAATTTTTTATCCATAGGGTCTTTAAAAGCACAACTGTCTTCTATTGGTACAGTTGTACGCTTAGCAAGTGTTGAAACTGCTCCCTCCACCTTAGGGACCGTCTGCCACGCGTCCCGCCTGGGGTCATTTATGGGGAACAAAAGGTACACCCGGTCTCTCCCACTCCTTAGTTACAATATCCGCCACCCTCTTTGGGATCGGAAACGCATCAGTGTATACAGGGACCTCTAAAAATCTGTCCATTTTACACAATTTTTCTGGGACCACCATGGGGTCACAATCATCTAGCGTAGCTAAAACCTCCTTAAGCAGGACGCGGAGGTGTTCCAGCTTAAATTTAAACGCTAATGAATCTGACTCTGCCCGCTGAGAAATTTTTCCTGTGTCAGAAATGTCTCCCTCGGACAGACCATCCCTCACTGCCACTTCAGAGTGTTGTGAGGGTACTACAGATAAATCATCCAAAGCTTCTGATTGCTCATCCTCCGTTCTTAAAACTGAGCTATCACGCTTTTTTGGAAAAACTGGCAGTTTGGATAGAAATGCCGCAAGGGAATTATCCATGACTGCTGCTAATTGTTGTAATGTAATAGGGCACAATGTGCTAGAGGTACTAGGTAACGCTTGCGCGGGTGTAACTGGTGTAGACACATGGGGAGAGGAAGGAGGACTATCCTCATTACCTTCCGTTAAAGAATCATCTTGGGCTACATTTTTAAGTGTCACTGCATGGTCATTAAAATGTTTAGATACCTTAGCACACTTTAAACACAAATGCAATGGGGCTACCGCCATGGCTTTCAAACACATAGAACAAGGTCTATCTGTAGGCTTAGATAGCACTTAAATACAAAAAAATACACTTTTTTTAAAAAACGTTACTGTGCCTTTAAATAATAAAAACCACCCACTTTTTTACCAAATCTCAAAAAAATATCCGATCTTTATGAAATTTACACCACATGATCCTAATGCTTTGAAAAGATTGCACACCAAGTTTCAAGCCAATTAACCCCTTATTGCCCAAACTGGAGCAAATTGAAGCTGCCACTGGTTTAACACACTACAGCACAATGCCACAGTCTCTGCTGTGGCCCTACCTTCCTTGGGGATTAGTTTTGGAACGAAAACAAGCCTCCCTGAAGTCCTTCTGCAATCTCTGGACTCTACATGTGAAGCTGCATGAAGCTGACTTGCAAAACAACTGCGCAACTGAGGCGCGAAAATTAGGCCCCCTCCCTCTTCACTCCGAAGTTGTGGGGCCTTCCTGAGTCAATTTAGGTGTCCACCAGTGATTTAAGCCCTTTTAACTAAGCCATCCTTCTATACTGAGTCTGAGAATATGGCTTACCTTCCCACATGGGGATTTCTGTCAGTCTTCTAGCATTACCAAGTCTTGTTAGAAAAAAAGTGACTGAGCATACCTTAAGCAGTTAAGCCTGCAAACTGTTCCCCCGAACTGAAGTTCTCCGGTACTCAACAGTCCTGTGTGGGAACAGCAATGGATTTTAGTTACAACATGCTAAAATCTTTTTCCTCTCAGCAGAAATCTTCATCACTTTCTGCCTCAGAGTAAATAGTACAAACCGGCACTATTTTGAAATAACAAACTCTTGATTGAAGAAATAAAAACTACAAATCTAACACCACATACTCTTTACCCTCCCGTGGAGATGCTACTTGTTAGAGCGGCAAAGAGAATGACTGGGGGGGTGGAGCCTGAGGGGAGCTATATGGACAGCTCTGCTATGTGCTCTCTTTGCCACTTCCTGTAGGGATTGAGAATATCCCACAAGTAAGGATGAATCCGTGGACTGGATACACCATGTAAGAGAAATTTGCCCCTCTTTTATAATAAATAAATACAAAAAAATTAGTGTAGCTTTCCCCCTCCCGGATCCCTGTCCATAACATGTTTCCCTTTCCCCTCTCCATCCTTCAGCTAAATATTCACATCACTGTGTGATCTGACCATGCGCGCACACGCGCGCTCCTGCCTACGTGCATGATCACGGACAGGATCAGGAAGTCGCAATCGCGATGGGCCGCCCACCTGCCTCCCTGCTATAGCTCCCACCCACCAACGATCGGCACCACCACTGCTGGTCCTTAATGGCATAACGACCAGCGTTGTATAGGGTACAACGCTGGTCGTTAAGGGGTTAATTTAGGTAATTAGGGTTAATTTAGGGGGTGTTAGGTTAGGGGGCTTAGTAATTTAATTAGTTATTTGCGTTGTGTGGGTTTGGCGGTTAGTGGTTAATAGTTTTATTAGGTTTATTGCGATGTGGGTTAATGGCAGATTAGGGGTTGATAGTTTAGGCTTATTGCGTTGTGGGGGGTTGTCGGTTTAGGGGTTAATACTCTTGTTATAAGTTTCGATGTGGATTTGATGGCGGATGTAGGGGTTTTACGAGTCTGGTTTATTTTTGGGAGGCGGGTTAGACTTTTTACGGGAGATTTGACTTTTTTTTTTTTTTTCTTAGGCGCCAGCAGTTTCTAAAGTGCCGTAAGCAAATGGCGACTCCAGAAATTTGTATATATGCTCATTTCTGGACATCGCTAATTTATCCGACTTATGGCACTTTATGAACTGCCGGCGGGGTTTATATAATACCCCAATGTGCAAGGTGAAATTATGGGCGGCGTGGGTTTCAGCAGTTGCGCTGAAGCTTGCGGCGTATATGTAATCTCGGCCAGCGTCTTTTTTTTTTTTTTTTTTTTTTTTTTTAGACAAACGAATGACGAATCTTGCAGCAGTTAACAGCATTTGGCTTTTTTCAGAGCCAGATTTATTCATGTGGAAGTGCAGCACATGCAGATCTGGATGCCTCCCCTTTTGGTTTTTATACATATTCTCTCCATCTCTATTTTATTATGCTTTAAACATAATCTACTTTTTTTTACCTTCAACATTTTAGCTTGTTTTGCTTGCGTACAAAATCTTAGATCTTAATTTTTTGTAGTGTACTTTCTGTGTACCTCAGATTATGATTTGCTATCTTAGATATTTTTTATTTGTCTTAATTATTTAGAGAACAGATCAACAGAGTAAAAGATTCGGATGATGTCCCAATGGTTTTAGTTGGCAACAAATGTGATCTTCCATCAAGAACCGTAGATACAAAACAAGCACAAGAGCTGGCAAAAAGCTATGGCATTCCATTCATTGAGACATCTGCCAAAACAAGACAGGTTAGTGTTTTGTTATTTATGTATTCATTCACTGGCCACTTTATTAGGTACACCTTGCTAGTACCGGGTTGGACCCTATTTTGCCTTCAGAACTGCCTTAATTCTTCGTGGTATAGATTCAACAATGTGTTGGAGACATTCCTAAGAGATTTTGGTCCATTTTGACATGATAGCATCACGCAGTTGCTGCAGATTTGTTGCCTGCACTTCCATGATGCCAATCTCCCGTTCCACCACATACCAAAGGTGCTCTATTGCAGGGTTCTTCAAACCACGGGTCGGGACCCATTACTGGGTCGCAACACCATGTTTACTGGATCGCGACTTGTGTGTGTATTATAGAAGAGTGTGTTGTGTATGTGTGTGTGTGTGTTGTATGAGTGTGTGGTGTATGTGTTATATAATTTTAGTGATGAGTGTGTGTGTTGTATGATTGTGTAGGATTTGTGTGGATGTGTGTGTGTAGTATGAGAGTGCATGTGGTGTGCGTTTGGTGTGTAGTATGAGAGTGCATGTGGTGTGCGTTTGGTGTGTCGTATGAGAGTGTATGGTGTGTGTATTGTATGAGAGTGTGTGATGTTTGTGTTGTGTGTGGTGTATGTGTGAATGTGTGTGTTGTATGAGAGTGTGCGTGTGTTATTACCTTTTACAACACTTTCAAGTTTGACTACAATCAGGAATAAAAGTACGCACACATTTTAGTCACTTTGCCAAAACTTGCAGCTATTTTGTTGTATGTTACTTCAGAAATTTTCAGACTAAGCATAAGAATAGGACCGCAAATGTATGTGGCATCAGTGCTATGGGTCTTGGAAAAAAAAGTTTGAAGAACCCTGCTCTATTGGATTGAGAGCTGGTGAATGTGGAGGCCAATGGAGTACAGTGAACTCATCGTCATGTTCAAGAAACTGTTTTGAGATGATTTGAACTTTGTGATATGGTGCATTATCCTGCTGGAAGTAGCCATCAAAAGATGGGTACACTTTAGTCATAAAGGGATGGACATGGTCAGCAGCAATACTCAGGTAGGCCGTGGCATTTAAACGATGCTCAATTTAGTACTAAGGGGCCCAAAGTGTGCCAAGAAAATACCCCCCACATCATTACACCACCAGCCTGAACCGTTGATACAAGGCAGGATGGATCCATGCTTTTATGTTGTTTATACCAAAGTTTGACCCTACCATCTCAATGTCGAGAATCATCAGACCAGGCAACGTTTTTCCAATCTTCTTTTGTCCCATTTTGGGGAGCCTGTGCAAATTTTAGCCTCAGTTTCCTGTTCTTAGCTGACAGGAGTGGTACACAGTGTGGTCGTCTGCTGCTGTAGCCCATCTGCTTCAAGGCATGACATGTTGTGCGCTCAGAGATATTCTGCATACCTTGGTTGTAACGAGTGGTTATTTGAGTGACTGTTGCCTTTCAATCATCTCGAACCAGTCTGCTCATTCTCCTCTGACATCAACAAGGCATTGTTGTCCACACATCTGCCGCTCACTGTATATTTTCTCTTTTTCGGACCATTCTCTGTAAACCCTAGAGATGGTTGTGTGTGAAAATCCCAGTAGATCAGCAGTTTTTTAAATACTCAGACCAGCCCGTCTGGCACCAACAACCATGCCACGTTCAAAGTCATTCTAAACCCCTTTCTTTCCCATTCTGATGCTTGGTTTAAACTTCAGCAAATCGTCTTCACCACATCTAGATGCCTAAATGCCATTGAGTTGCTGTCATGTGATTGGCTGATTAGCAATTTGTGTTACCAAGCAATTGAACAGGTGTACCTAACAAAGTGTCCGGTGTGTATATGTATGTATGTATATTTATTATTATTATTACAGTTATTATGATTATTATTATTTGTTTTTACTTGTACTTTTGGAAACACTTTTGTAGCAAGCAGGTTACAGTGTGGTGATGTAATTTTATTTATTTTTAGATGTTCTATACATAATTAAAGATACAGCTATAGGGATCTAGCCAGTTGTGTACATGTTAAACAGGCATGAAAAAGCAGGGCAATTACTGGGTGCAGCTTTTATTTTTTAAAAATTCATTTAGAAATTTGAGTTCATTAAGCCCTATATAATTTGTGCAAGTAGAGAAACAACTGCATCTTTTTATACAAGAGCTTCATTTAGCAGAAGGTTCAAAATGTTTTAGATGGAACACAGTTTGCTTTGAATTTCCATTGACACAGCTAAAACCAGGCATTTCAAATTAAAGTTAGACATTAAAGAGGCATGAAACTGCTGAGCACAACTACAATATAATATATACTCCACACCATGTTATGTTATTTCCTTCTGTGCATCCAGTTCTCTTTTCGAAATAGTTCTCCTATTTCAAAAGATAAGTGTCTGATTCTGAAGCTCCGTCTCTTCATACTGGGTCACCGCCATCTTGAAGCTTGGGTATTTTCACACACTGTGACATAAGCAGTGCATATTCACACATCGGTGATGTTGCTGGCTTTCTGTCAGGGATATCATTTGCTTTGGGTTAGTGTGCAGAATACAGTGAGTTTTAAATTTACAAGAAAATAATTAAAACATTTTTATATATATTACTGTGCAAAAGTCTTAGGCCACCATTAGATTTATTGTTTTATCAATGGTTTAATGACAATATATAATTATTTCTCAGTCTCTATTAGAATACAATCAGAAAATACAGAATATTTGCATGCAGTATTAAACAAACAAATCAGAAAAAAACTGCTTCTATTGGCTAAAGTGGCAAGTATTTAGTTTGACCTCCCCTTACACTTGAGCAATAGCAGCAACCTGGCTCTTGCAAACCTAAATGAAATGGAAACCTAACTAATGTAATTGCTAACAACTGTATCTGTGCTACTATTTCATGTCAAAATAACTGCTGTGAAAAAGGTCTATTACACCAGGTTTGTGCAAGACATGCTTGAGCATTACATACACATGTGGTATGAGTTTAATTCATTGGAAGCTTGCTAATAAGACCAACTTTCAATCAAATCATTCCATTCAAAATGCCAAAGATCACCGAATTTGACAGACATAAAATCATACTTTTGCATCAGCGAGACCACTCTCAAAGGGAAATCGGCAAACAAACTAGATACTCAAGATGTGGTATTCAAGTTGTTATATGAAATTTGAAGAATTAGGAGAGGTCAAGGACAAAAAAGGACTGGTATGCCAAGAAAATTTTCAAAATCTGATGAGTAGTTTCTTCTTTGCGAGACCGGAAGAAGTCCAGCAAGGACCTGGCTCAGCATCTGGCAGTTTCATCGGGATGCCAAGTTGATCCTTCCACAGTTTGATCAGGAATGGCCTTTGTGGAAGGGTAGCAGCCAAGAAACTATTTTTTTGGCAGGTGACAAGGCTAAAATATGCTAAATGTTGCAAAAATGGGAATGAAAATCAGTGGAAAAGAGTATTATGGAGTGACAAATCAAAGTTTTAATTTTTTGGGTCCGATCGTTGACAATATGTGAGAAGAAGAGTTGGAGAGAGATGGAAGAATGAGTGCTTGTGGCCTTCAGTGAAACATGTCCTGGTTTGGGGCTGCATTTCTGCCAGTGGTGTTGATGTTGTCCGAATTGATGGGATAATGAATGTTGAAAAGACACAGGTTTTAATTCATCATAACATTACTTCTGGAAAGCGTCTGGTTGGGAATGTTTTTATTTTTCAGCATGTTAACGATCCCAAGCACACTGCTAATGCAGTGAAATCCTATTTGGAGAGAAAAACAGCTGATAAAACAGACAGGCATGGGCTGGTCTCCACAGATAGTAATAATTAATAGTATAGAGGCAGCATGGGATCACCTGGATAGAGAGAGAAATAAAAGAACCTAAATCTGGTATGAACTTGGGAGGAGTTCCGGGGGAGGAGTGGAAGAGTAAGGTCACGTGATCTTTCTCTCTGACTCCCAGCAAGAGCCATTGGCAGAGAATACCCGTGCCTAGAATCCCTGACCTGGGGAGGCTAGCTAAGCATACACCTGTGCTACCGGTGCTCTACCAGTGCCTGATACAACGCACTGAGCTGCTTGTTGCAGCAACCTTGAGGGACTGTTTTGACAACTCCTATTACGGCTTATGAGAAACTTAAGCCGGGTAAAGAACTTATCTGAATACAAGCGGAAAAAGCCAAACACCGCTAGACTCCTTACACCTTCCCCCCCTCCCACTGGTGCTGCGAGAGGGGGGTGAATTATTTGCTTGTCGGATTGGAAATCTGGCTCACGATTAAGGCACACAAATTTTACAGCCTTATACCTACTTTGCTACTTTGGACGTCGCTGCTGGAGGCTCAGGAAATCCCGGCCCCCGGGAGGCTGGGTGTGGGGAGGATCGTACTGGCTTTCCAAGTCACCGGCGTCCTGGGATCAGTTGGTTCAGCTGAGCAGCAGTGTGGCGCTGGAGGCTCTATCGGGTGGAGGTATCGCCCGCTTTCTTCAGCTTACTCCCCTCCCACCGATGCTGCGAGAGGGGGGCGACGGCTCCTTCTTCTGGCTGAGAGCATACAGAGGCTGTACTGTCAGACGTCTTGGGGCAGCTGGGTCGCGACTGGAACTTTCGGCAGGTACTGTGCTCTGTGAACATGAGCTGAAGCTTACATGCTATGAGTGTAAAAGGGATCTGGCCACGCCATATCTGACATTTTGTTTGCTTTCACATCAAGTATTGGAACTTAGACTCTTCCTACGGCCAAAGTCATAAAACCTTGGCGATTTTGTAATAAGAATCATAAGTATCCAGCTTGCAAGCACAGTAACAGGATCATTAACCTTTTGGTTGCTTGTCTCTTTTTAGCCTGTTTGGATTTTTTTTTTTTTTTTTTTTGTACATATCAGGCTGCATTCTGTTTTCTCTATTTAACCGTGATAATATGTGAAGATTATGTATCTAAAGCTACATTTTACTTTGGAAAACTAAAAATTTATACTTGTAGGTTGCTCTATTGAATTACCAATATTTTTCTACAGGTAGGGGGCATGAGGTTTCCCTTTTCAAATCTTTTGTAAAAGTTAACAGAATAGAATCGCTTAGTAGGGGTGGACATAAGAAAGGGGTCTTTCTATTACTAGCCCCCCTAAGGTGCTACTAAGAAGAGAGGTACCTTGACATGGATTTAACTTTGGTTCCCTTAATAATCAGGCAGCTGCCTAAATCTTATAAATAAGTGAACTTACTAAGGGTTAGGTTAAGTGGTATATAAGGTACCTACTGGTAGGAGGTGACTCAGTAAGTATCAATTCCCTTTGCTCCTTGAACATAGGGAACAACTGTGGGTAGGGTCAATAAGAGTACTGACTCTCCATCGTGTTTTATGCTGGGGTTTGTACCCACATCCTGAATTCACTCTCTGGTAGATAATACACTGGGTGAATTAAGATTATCTTTTTGTCAGCCACCATAACTGACCTCATACAGTGCCACGCACTCCATCACTTCCCTTCCCCCCGTGTGGTTCACTTTTTTCCTTTTTTTTCTCTTTTCCACTCACTTTATTTAATTACACAATTCTCCTGATCAGCACCAAGGTGCCCAATCTTTTATTCAAAAGGGAAAAGGGAGGGAGGAAACAGAGAAAGTTGTTTTTTACTCCGTTTTCCCCCTATGGGGGTTTCTTCATTGCTATCACTATTATAGCTCACTTTCACTTCACACGTAGTATTCGCCACTTTTTGGTCCACTTGCACATGGATAAATTCATCAACACGCAACCTTAAACTTCACCCTCGGCTATGGCGGTTCGACAAAGAGACAGGAAAAATAAGACCACCTTGGAGACCTCTGCGGAGGTACACCCAGCTGTTACTAATCCTTCACCATTAAGTGAGCCGCTTGATACCCATGTTTTGGTAGCAAGCATATCTGAAGCATTGGTTCCTAAATTTGATAGCCTTAGGAATGAAATTAAGCAAGACATATCACTACTAACTAATGAATTCAGACAATTTTCAAGCAGATTATCGGAGGCAGAGCAAAGGATATCGGACCTAGAGGATCTTATTCTAGGTCAAAACACTAAATTGGAAGCCTCTCTATCTTACCTTTTAAAAATTCAAGAAAAATTAGAAGACCTAGAAAATCGCTCTAGGAGGAACAATATTAGAGTGATTGGGGTACCAGAGGAGAAGCAGTTTGAGGACTTTAACAAATTTCTAACTATTACCCTACCACAGCTTCTACAAATACAGCAGTCTCAGCCCCAGATTGTGTTGGAGAGGGCCCACAGGTTAGGGTGGCCTTCAGCTGGTAAAGAATCAACTAGACCTAGACCAATTATCGCCATAATACTAAACTTTCAAGACAAAGTTATGTTATTGCAAATTTTCCCAAAAAATTAACCAATTTATATTGGAGACACACAGATTATGCTGTTCCAAGATTTTTCAGCTGAAACAGCTGCAAAGAGGAGGAATTTAGCTCCATTATGTGTGAAGCTAATTAACCAGGGACTTCGTGCCACCCTTATTTACCCTGCTAGGCTAAAGATTTGGATGGATAGTAAGGTATACTTATTTGATTCTGTAGCGGAAGCAGACAACTTTTTGGCCCAGTCAGGCTTTACAGCTTCTCAGAAAAGCTAGCTGTGTAAGATGAAGTGTATGCATTAGCTATCTTGCCTTTTTTATGTGTTTATTGATGTATATTAGGTATTATGTTCTCTATCTTTCCTTTTTAACTGCTAAAACAATTAAAACAGCCCTTGGAAAGGTTGGGGTTATGCCCCGTGGGTTTTTGTGGGTCAACCTGGGGAAGGGTATCAACGATACGTGTTGGGGGAGGGGGAAACTCCCCTTCTTTTTATCTTGGGTCCCACTTTTTTTTTTTTGTTCTTTCTCTGTACATCCTATTTACCTAAATGATTAATACGGCAGGCAGATACAAATTGGTATCGTGGAACATAGGAGGTATTACATCCCGTATTAAGCGGAAGCTAATATCTCATTTGAGGAAACTAAATACAAGTATTGCCTTCTTACAAGAAACACATCTAAAACCAGAAGAAGTGCTAAAACTTAAGTGTGCATGGGTCAAGGAAGTGGTTGCATCCCCCAGTGTAGAAAGGAAAGGTGGAGTAGCAATACTGCTAGGGAAAAAGATAAATTATGAAATAATACACATTAACACGGACACAGAGGGGAGATTCCTAATGGTTAAAATTAAACTGGAAAAAACTCTCTATACACTTTGCAATATCTATGCTCCAAATAGATTTAATCATGAGTTCTGGGAATCGCTACAAGCCAAAATACTTTCATATGCTGAGGGCTATATAATATTAGGAGGGGACTTCAACATGGCTCCGCAATACCCATTGGATAGATGTCGACAGAATTTTTCTGCTCCCAAAACCAAAAGAGACAATCTAGAAACTAAAATGTTTAAAAAGTTATATCGGAACCTCAGGTTTAGGGACATATGGAGAGTACAGAATCCGGATAGCAGCGAATTTACTTTTCTCTCCATGGCACATAAGACTCTCTCCAGGATTGACCTCTTTCTCTTAGACGAAAGATTTGCTAAGCAAAGAGTAGCATCAGGCATACTGCCTATTTGCATATCCGATCACGCCCCTATATTTTTGGATCTGCAGTTGGGGGACTTATACTTTGACAAGAGACGATTTCACTTTCCTATTTACTTAGCATCAGATTATAAATTTAAAAACTGGCTTAACCTTAAATACGAGGAATATTCCCATCTTAACCACGAACATTTAAATCAATCGGAGATCTTTTGGGAAGCCGCCAAGGCGGTCCTTAGGGGGGAAATTTTAGCCTATAGCATTTACAGAACTAAGAATTATAAATTACGAGAAAAGGAAGTGTTGAGTGCCGTATCTAGTGCATATAATCGTTATCTATTACAGAGATCAGAAGCTAAGAAGGAAAGGGACACTTTCCTCATTCATAGGACCACACAGAAAGAATTCAAATTTCAGGCCAAGATGTACAGATACGGCAATAAAACAGGGAAACTCCTTGCAAATCTCATCAAAAGGGACAAAGGGTCATCCATGATTGACTCCATCCAAAGAGGAGAAAAAATGGTTTCATCAGCAGAGGAGCTCTCAAAAGCTTTTACAGAATATTTTCAAGAGTTATATTCTTTTAAGAACTCAAACGTTGATCAACGTGAAGACTTCTGGGGTAAAATAGTGTTCCCAGTCTTAACACCTGAATTATTGGACATTCTGAATTCCCCCATTTCTGAGGAGGAAGTCACCAGAGCTATTAAGCATCTCCCTCTAAACAAAGCCCCGGGTCCGGATGCCCTCCCTAACGAATTTTTTATAAAATTTTGTCTCCACGACTTGCTCCACATTTAACTAGGCTTTTTAGCGACATCTATATTCAGGGCAAAACGATCTCCCCTAATTTTGCTGCTTCATATACTTCTCTTATATTAAAGCAGGGGAAGGATCCTGATCAAAAAGAATCTTACAGACCGATAGCCTTACTGAATACAGACTATAAAATACTTCTATCCTAGCACAAAGACTACAAATGCTTCTTCCAGGCATTATTCATAAGGACCAAGCGGGATTCCTGTTTAAGAGAAATTCCTCAGAAAAAATAAGAGAAGTATATGTCACAATAGACTATTTCAAAACATTAGAGAAATGGGGCAGCGGGGATAAGGAGGGCACTCCTGACTTAGCAATTGTTGCGATTGACACCGAAAAGGCATTTGATTCAGTCCACTTTGATCATTTGTTATTCTCCCTCGCCCAATTTGGATTCAGAGACAAGTTTCCTAAATTTATTCATAACTTATATAGTAAAGCCTCTACGAAATTAATAGTTAATGGTATGCTCTCTGCAGATATTGGATTAAAGAGGGGAACAAGACAGGGGTGCCCTCTTTCGCCTCTTTTGTTCGATGTAGCTATTGAACCCCTGGCCATCCTAATAAGACAGCAGCTGGAAGGTATTAAGATTGGTAAAAAAGAGCTCAAAATTGCTCTTTACGCCGACGATATTCTGATTTATATAAGGAACACCAGAACAAATGTACCAAAGCTTTTGGCAATTATCAAACAATTTGGATCCTTCTCGGGGTATAAGATAAATTCTTCAAAGTCTGAGCTTATATGGATTAAACAAACTAAAGAATTACTCGAGAAACTACCTTTTAGAGAAGTATCTCAGTCATTTAAATGTTTGGGTATGTCAATCTCCTCCAACCCTGACTCATGGTATAGTTTAAATATACTTCCAGTCTTAAACAAAGTCAGAGACAACTTGCTCAATTGGAAAAATCTTCAGATATCTATCTCGGGTCGTATAGCCCTCTATAAAATGATTTTTCTCCCTAAAGTACTTTATGTCCTTCAAAATATCCCATTAATTCTGAAGGGAAAAGATATTAGGTTACTTAACATGGCATTAAGAAACTTTATTTGGCAGTATAAAAAAACCTAGCATTGCATTATCTAAATTGTCGCTTCCTAGGAAATATGGGGGCATGGCTTTGCCAGACCTCCGAATCTATAACTATGTTTTCCTTGCACGCATAGTTACTGATTGGATACACTCTAGGGATTATGTTACAAATAATGACCTAGATCAAAATGTTACCTATCCCTTCTCTCCCACAGCAGTGAAAAAATATAGGTCTATTGTCAACCCGATTCATGCTTGGTGGCGGGTTTGTAAACTTATGGCGGTAGAAGGTAGGGTTTCCAAATACTTGCCATTAGTGGGAAATCCCCAGTTTCCAGCAGGGCTACAGTCAGCACTTTTTCTGAGGTGGCATAATTCGGGTCTAGATAACCTGTCCCTTTTGCTAGACAAGGAGAGGAAGTGTGTCAACTTTTGGTTCATTAAGGGGAGAATTCAATCTTCTTCAAAAAGACTTCTTTGCTTATTGGCAAGGGAGACATTTTGCATTAGAATTAACGAATGATTTTGGATGGAATTGGTCCCTTGGGAGCTTAGAAAATTGGTTGATATTAGTGAAGAACGGCTGCATGTCGATATCCTCAGTATACCAAAGCCTTACCACACTTAATGGCCCTCTTAATTTGGAAAAGATATCCTCTAAATGGCTTGTAGCGATCTCACACAGTAATGTTAATCCTGATCTTATCCAACAGTCCATTTATAAGGTTATGCGAACCACACTCTCTTCCTCATGGAGAGAATCACATATTAAACTATTGTTCATGATATACTACACCCCAGATAAAGGCTTTAGGTTTCGAAATCCTAATTTCAATAAATGTCCCGAGTGTTCGTTCCCTTCAGCAAACATGGTGATCTGGGACTGCCCAAAGATAAAACCCCTATGGCAAAGGTTAGAATATTGGATTAACAATACATTGGAAATCTCCCCCGTGGCCCTAACATTAAGATATATAGTGTTTCTTCAGTCTGACTCAAAACAAGCACAGATCAATAGTAAAATGATCAATCTGTCCATCCTTGCAAACCGGTATCTACTTTTTAAAAAATGGAAAGGAAAAGCGACACCTAGCATACCAGAGATTAAGAATTGTTTAAAGATACAATATATTCTAGAACAGACAGATATAAATCTCTATGAGGAGGAGGAGGATGTAAGGAAGTTATTTCAGAAATGGTCAGTATTTATTAAATCCTTCCCGCCTACAGAGAGAGATCATTTAATTTATCCTTTTAGGAATACAGACATTGTGGTTCTAGACTCCTGGTAACTTTTTCATTTAGATAAAAAAATCTCCCCCCCTCCCCCTTTTTTTTTTTCTTCTCTCCTCCTTTTTTCCCCTCCCTTTCTCGCCTTAGTTATTATTTAAAGCAATACTTTTTCAGGAAGTTGAACCCCCCCAAAAAATGGTGGATCATTATCTACATAGCTAGAATCATAAATAAATTATAATCAATATCGATCATTTATGTTGAATCTGGTTAGATTCGTAGGCCGGTCCGGTTTACAAATTTGAATTAGTTTTTTGAGCTGTGTACAAACTTTGTATTATCCTTTGCTCTTATTCTTTTGTTTTTTCTTCTCTTTGGCCTTACATGGCATGGATTATGTACTTGGATTAGTCCACCAGCTATAAATAAAAGAATAAAAAAAAAAAAAAAAAAAAAAAAAAGACAACCTAAATCTAAACAAGAACTCTGAAGTGCTGAAAGAAGCCTGGTGTATACCAGAAGATTACTTCAGGATAGTTTCCCCAAGAAAGTTCAAGATGTGCTTAGTGCCAAGGGAGGTCACGCTAAATACTTACTTTTGCCTGAAGTAGCCATTTTTTGTGTACGTATTTCCTGTATTTTCTATTTTGTATCTTAAAAGGGCCAGTAAACCCACCAAATAATGTTATATAATTCTACACATAGTGCAGACTTATATAACATTAGCCAAGCGCCATTTTACAGACCGCCGCTCCTTGCTCTACTGAGCGGGTCTGTTTCTTTCCTAAGCGCATCTGGGCATGCTGTCTAGTCACAGCCGGCCCAAACGCGTCATTAAACTAAATGTAGCTCGCTACCAGACCAGAGCAGGAGCGAGCTACATTTAGTTTAATGGCGCGATCGGGCCGGCTGTGACTAGACAGCATGCCCAGATGCGCTTAGGAAAGAAACAGACCTGCAAAGTAGCGCAAGGAGCGGCGGTCTGTAAAATTAGTTTCTTTCATGTAATTAACAAGAGTCCATGAGCTAGTGACGTATGGGATATACATTCCTACCAGGAGGGGCAAAGTTTCCCAAACCTTAAAATGCCTATAAATACACCCCTCACCACACCCACAAATCAGTTTTACAAACTTTGCCTCCAAGGGAGGTGGTGAAGTAAGTTTGTGCTAGATTCTACGTTGATATGCGCTCCGCAGCAAGTTGGAGCCCGGTTTTCCTCTCAGCGTGCAGTGAATGTCAGAGGGATGTGAAGAGAGTATTGCCTATTGAATGCAGTGATCTCCTTCTACGGGGTCTATTTCATAAGGTTCTCTGTTATCGGTCGTAGAGATTCATCTCTTACCTCCCTTTTCAGATCGACGATATACTCTTATATTTACCATTTCCTCTACTGATTCTCGTTTCAGTACTGGTTTGGCTTTCTACAAACATGTAGATGAGTGTCCTGGGGTAAGTAAGTCTTATTTTCTGTGACACTCTAAGCTATGGTTGGGCACTTTATTTATAAAGTTCTAAATATATGTATTCAAACATTTATTTGCCTTGACTCAGAATGTTCAACTTTCCTTATTTCCAGACAGTCAGTTTCATATTTGGGATTATGCATTGAATTATCATATTTTTTCTTACCTCAAAAATTTGACTTTTTTCCCTGTGGGCTGTTAGGCTCGCGGGGGCTGAAAATGCTTAATTTTATTGCGTCATTCTTGGCGCGGACTTTTTTGGCGCAAAAATTCTTTTCCGTTTCCGGCGTCATACGTGTCGCCGGAAGTTGCGTCATTTTTTGACGTTATTTTGCGTCAAGGATGTCGGCGTTCCGGATGTGGCGTCATTTTTGGCGCCAAAAGCATTTAGGCGCCAAATAATGTGGGCGTCTTTTTTGGCGCTAAAAAATATGGGCGTCATTTTTGTCTCCACATTATTTAAGTCTCATTATTTATTGCTTCTGGTTGCTAGAAGCTTGTTCACTGGCATTTTTTTCCCATTCCTGAAACTGTCATTTAAGGAATTTGATCAATTTTGCTTTATATGTTGTTTTTTTCTTTTACATATTGCAAGATGTTCCACGTTGCAACTGAGTCAGAAGATACTACAGGAAAATCTCTGCACAGTGCTGGAGCTACCAAGCTAAGTCTGCTATAAACTTTTGGTATCTGTTTTCTCCAGCTGTTATTTGTATTGCATGTCATGTCAAACTTATTAATGCAGATAAAATTTCCTTTAGTTCTGTTACATTACCTGTTGCTGTCCGTCAACATCTAATTTTCAGAGTGTTCCTGATAACATAAGAGATTTTATTTTTTAAATCCATTAAGAAGGCTATGTCTGTTATTTCTCCTTCTAGTATACATAAAAGTCTTTTAAAACTTCTCTTTTTTTCAGATGAATTTTTAAATGAACATCATCATTCTGATACTGATAATGGTTCTTCTGGTTCAGAGGTTTCTGTCTCAGAGGTTGATGCTGATAAATCTTTGTATTAGTTCAAGATGGAATTTATTCGTTCTTTACTTAAAGAAGTGTTATTTGCATTAGAAATAGAGGATTCTGGTCCTCTTGATACTAAATGTAAACGTTTACATAAGGTTTTTAAATCTCCTGTAGTTATTCCAGAAGTGTTTTTTCTCCCTGATGCTATTTCTGAAGTAATTTCCAGGGAATGGAATAATTTGGGTAATTTATTTACTCCTTCTAGACGTTTAAGCAAATTATATCCTGTGCCATCTGACAGATTAGAGTTTTTTGGGACAAAAATCCCTAAGGTTATGGGGCTGTCTCTACTCCTGCTAATGTACTACTATTCCTATGGTAGATAGTACTTCATTTAAGGATCCTTTAGATAGGAAAATTGAATCTTTTCTAAGAAAAGCTTACTTATGTTCAGGTAATCTTCTTAGACCTGCTATATTTTTAGCGGATGTTGCTGCAGCTTCAACTTTTTGGTTAGAAGCTTTAGCGCAACAAGTAACAGATCATAATTTTATAGCATTATTATTATTCTATAACATGCTAATAATTTTATTGGTGATACCATCTTTTGATATCATTAGAGTTGATGTCAGGTATATGTCTCTAGCTATTTTAGCTAGAAAAGCTTTATGGATTAAACTTGGAATGCTGACATGTCTTCTAAGTCAACTTTGCTTTCCCTTTCTTTCCAGGGTAAATAATCATTTCGTTCCTTTCCTCACAACAAGGAACAAAAGCCTGATCCTTCATCCTCAGGAGCGGTATCAGTTTGGAAACTATTTCCAGTTTGGAATATATCCAAGCCTTATAGAAACCTATAGCCAGCTCCTAAGTATCTATGAAGGTGCGGCCCTTATTCCAGCTCAGCTGGTATGGGGCAGATTACGTTTTCTTCAAAGAAATTTGGATCAATTCCGTTCTTAATTTCTGGTTTCAGAAACATTGTTTCAGAAAGGTACAGAATTGGCTTCAAGTTAAGGCCTCCTGCTAAGAGATTCTTTTCTTTCCCGTGTCCCAGTTGACACAGCAAGGCTCAGCATTTCTGAAATGTGTTTCAGATCTAGAGTTGGCTGGAGTATTTATGCCAGTTCCAGTTCTGGAACAGGGGCTGGGGTTTTATTTTATCTCTTCATTGTACCAAAGAAGGTCAATTCCTTCAGACCAGTTCTGGATCTATCATTATTGAATCGTTATGTTAGGATACCAACATTCAAGATGGCTACTGTAGGACTATCCTGCCTTTTGTTTAGCAAGGGCATTATATGTCTACAATAGATTTACAGGATGTGTATCTGCATATTCCGATTCATCCAGATCACTTTTAGTGTCTGAGATTCTCTTTTTAGACAAGCATTACCAGTTTTGTGGCTCTACTGTTTGGCCTAGCCTCAGTTCCAAGAATTTTTTTCAAAGGTTCTCGGTGCCCTTCTTTCTGTAATCAGAGAATAGGGTTTTGGTATTTCCTTATTTGGACGATATCTTGGTACTTGCTCAGTCTTCTCATTTTCGAAGAATCTCATACGAATCGACTTGTGTTGTTTCTTCAAGTTCATGGTTGGAGGATCAATTTACCAATCAGTTCATTGATTCCTCAGACAAGGGTAACCTTTTTAGGTTTCTAGATAAATTCAGTGTCTATGACTCTGTCCTTGTCAGACAAGAGAAGTTTAACATTGATATTAGCTTGTCAAAACCTTCAGTCACGATCATTCCCTTTGGTAGCCTTATGCATGGAAATGTTGGGTCTTAGGACTGCCGCATCAGATGCGATCTCCTTTGCTCGTTTTCACATGCGACCTCTTCAGCTCTGTATGCTGAACCAATGGTGCAGGGATTACTCAAAGATATCTCAATTAATATCTTTAAACCGATTTTACGACACTCTCTGACATGGTGGACAGATCACCATCGTTTAGTTCAGGGGGCTTCTTTGTTCTTCCGACCTGGACTATAATCTCAACAGATACAAGTCTTACAGGTTGGGGAGCTGTGTGGGGGTATCTGACGGCACAAGGGGTTTGGGAATCTCAGGAGGTGAGATTTCCGTTCAATATTTTGGAACTCCGTGCAATTTTCAGAGCTCTTCAGTCTTGGCCTCTTCCGAAGAGAGAGTTGTTCATTGTTTTCAGATAAGACAATGTCACAACTGTGGCATACATCAATCATCAAGGAGGGACTCACAGTCCTCTGGCTATGAAAGAAGTATCTCGAATTTTGGTTTGGGCGGAATCCAGCTCCTGTCTAATCTCTGCGGTTTTTATCTCAGGTATGGACAATTGGAAAGCGGATTATCTCAGTCGCCAAACGTTGCATCCGGGCGAATGGTCTCTTCACCCAGAGGTATTTCTTCAGATTGTTCAAATGTGGGAACTTCCAGAAATAAATCTGATGGCTTCTCATCTAAACAAGAAACTTCCCAGGTATCTGTCCAGATCCCGGGATCCTCAGGCGGAGGCAGTGGATGCATTTTCACTTCCTTGGAAGTATCATCCTGCCTATATCTTTCCGCCTCTAGTTCTTCTTCCAAGAGTAATCTCCAAGATTCTGAAGGAATGCT
Source organism: Bombina bombina (assembly GCF_027579735.1). Taxonomy (NCBI): domain Eukaryota; kingdom Metazoa; phylum Chordata; class Amphibia; order Anura; family Bombinatoridae; genus Bombina; species Bombina bombina. The sequence goes on along the minus strand of NC_069506.1, from coordinate 181,362,661 downwards.
AGTTTGTTCTGCTGGTAGCTCCGGCATGGCCTCACAGGTTTTGGTATGCGGATCCTGTCCGGATGGCCTCTTGCCAACCGTGGACTATTCCGTTAAGACCAGACCTTTTGTCTCAAGGTCCTTTTTTCCATCAGGATCTGAAATCCTTAAATTTAAAGGTATGGAGATTGAACGCTTGATTCTTGGTCAAAGAGGTTTCTCTGACTCTGTGATTAATACTATGTTACAGGCTCGTAAATCTGTATCCAGAGAGATATATTATAGAGTCTGGAAGACTTATATTTCTTGGTGTCTTTCTCATCATTTTAGAATACCGAGAATATTACAATTTCTTCAGGATGGTTTAGATAAGGGTTTGTCCGCAAGTTCCTTGAAAGGTCAAATCTCTGCTCTTTCTGTTCTTTTTCACAGAAAGATTGCTATTCTTCCTGATATTCATTGTTTTGTACAAGCTTTGGTTCGTATAAAGCCTGTCATTAAGTCAATTTCTCCTCCTTGGAGTTTGAATTTGGTTCTGGGGGCTCTTCAAGCTCCTCCATTTTTGAACCTATGCATTCATTGGATATTAAATTACTTTTTTGGAAAGTTTTGTTCCTTTTGGCCATCTCTTCTGCCAGAAGAGTTTCTGAATTATCTGCTCTTTCTTGTGAGTCTCTTTTTCTGATTCTTCATCAGGATAAGGCGGTGTTGCGAACTTCTTTTGAATTTTTACCTAAAGTTGTGAATTCCAACAACATTGGTAGAGAAATTGTGGTTCCTTCATTATGTCCTAATCCTAAGAATTCTAAGGAGAAATCGTTGCATTCTTTGGATGTTGTTAGAGCTTTGAAATATTATGTTGAAGCTACGAAATCTTTCTGTAAGACTTCTAGTCTATTTGTTATCTTTTCCGGTTCTAGGAAAGGCCAGAAAGCTTCTGCCATTTCTTTTGCATCTTGGTTGAAATCTTTAATTCATCTTGCCTATGTTGAGTCGGGTAAAATTCCGCCTCAGAGAATTACAGCTCATTCTACTAGGTCAGTATCTACTTCCTGGGCGTTTAGGAATGAAGCTTCGGTTGACCAGATCTGCAAAGCAGCAACTTGGTCCTCTTTGCATACTTTTACTAAATTCTACCATTTTGATGTATTTTCTTCTTCTGAAGCAGTTTTTGGTAGAAAAGTTCTTCAGGCAGCGGTTTCAGTTTGAATCTTCTGCTTATGTTTTTTGTTAAACTTTATTTTGGGTGTGGATTATTTTCAGCAGGAATTGGCTGTCTTTATTTTATCCCTCCCTCTCTAGTGACTCTTGTGTGGAAAGATCCACATCTTGGGTAGTCATTATCCCATACGTCACTAGCTCATGGACTCTTGTTAATTACATGAAAGAAAACATAATTTATGTAAGAACTTACCTGATAAATTCATTTCTTTCATATTAACAAGAGTCCATGAGGCCCACCCTTTTTTGTGGTGGTTATGATTTTTTTGTATAAAGCACAATTATTCCAATTCCTTATTTTATATGCTTCGCACTTTTTTTCTTATCACCCCACTTCTTGGCTATTCGTTAAACTGATTTGTGGGTGTGGTGAGGGGTGTATTTATAGGCATTTTAAGGTTTGGGAAACTTTGCCCCTCCTGGTAGGAATGTATATCCCATACGTCACTAGCTCATGGACTCTTGTTAATATGAAAGAAATGAATTTATCAGGTAAGTTCTTACATAAATTATGTTTTTCGTAGGTAAATATTTCTGAAATACTTTTATTTAGAAAGCTGGCGCTAGGCTAATGTTATATAATTCTGCACATAGTGCAGAATTATATAACATTAATTGGTGGGTTTACTGGCCCTTTTAATAGAGAGACTGAAAAATAAATATGGATGGTCATTAAAACTTTGCTAAAACAACAAAGCTTGTGCACAGTACTCTGTGTGTGTGTGTGTGTGTGTGTGTGTGTGTTTTACTTCTTTTACCAGATATGCATAATTCTCTTGATATCCTTTGTTAAGAGAGCAGCAATGTACTACTGGGAGCTAGTTGAACACATTGGGTTACCATGAGGAGGCATATATATACTGTATATGTAGTCACTAATCAGAATTGCTGCTCCTGGGCCTACTTAAGTATGCATTTCAACAAAAGATACCAACAGAACAAAGTAAATTAAAAAAGTTGTAGTTTATCTTTAAATCATAAAATGCAGTATCAATTGTAGATTAACTATTTCTTATTTCTTTTTTTCGGAATATGTTAAAGGGGGTGGAAGATGCTTTCTACACTCTTGTTCGTGAAATCCGTAAACATAAAGAGAAGATCAGCAATGGGAAAAAGAAAAAATCATCCAAAAGGAAATGCGTTATTCTTTAGAGTGAGTGCCACACTAGGGGTTTTGAATTACAAGAACCTTTAATGCCATCCCATCAGCAATGTGTTCAATGCCAGCTTTTTTTTTTTTCTTGGACTTTTTTTTAATGCGCCGTTTAGAAAATTTACCATGAAATTGAAGATTTGTCATTTATTGTTTTTAACCAAGCAAATAACAGACTGAGGAGAAAGGATCTTCAGTTTCAGAGAACTTCTGTCATAATGTACAAATGGTTATGCAAAGGAGATTAATGAACACCCATGCAGTCATTTTCTTTTAAATGACACAAGTTCTAACCTTCCCTGTGTTTCTCTTCCTAGAAAGAGAAGTTTACTGTTGCTGAGTGAAATTTGCCTTGCCTTTCACTTACAAAACAATTTATATAAAGGTTTTAAGCATTCATCAGTATTTTTAAAGCCCTATTATAAAGAATGAAGAACTGCTTAAGGGTGTGTTTAAGGAAACCGTTGTTGTGGGTATTATCTGGAAATGAGAAACATACTAGAAATAAAGTAAAATTAAAAAGAAGGCTGTTTTTTATGTTTTATTAAATGTCGTACATCTTTTGAAAATTAGATTTGGACCACGTTAAAATACAGCATCTTGCATGTGGTTTGAAGTACAAAGATCTCTTCCAGAAATGTGACTAGGATTCTGCTGCTCACGTGTAAACTATGACGACAGTCATAACGTGCTGTGATGGTACATTGCAGCAAACACCACTGTGCTAAAATGTACAATAAATATTGTATCAACCTTTTAAGAGATTATTATATCATGACTCATTTTGTCTATTTGTTTTAACCACCAAATGCTTTCTTAAAAAAAGAAGATAGCAAACTAATTGAAAAGAGCAATTCTGAATGTTTTGTAACAGTTGGAGAAACCTATAATTCGATTATAGGCTAAATACATCACAACATAAAATCTGTCACATGCTATCATATTTAAAATAAACTAATTGGTTACATGTTTTGTATGTATCTGATCTATTTGTAGTTGAATATTTTATCAAATTAGCGTATAACTTTTTAAACATGTTTTAATTCTACATTTTAATATTTAAACCTAGGATTTGAAGAATGGATATATGTTCATAATACTAAATGTAATAATTTATTATTGAAAGGGACATTGTACTGTAAAATTGGCTCCTCTTTATGTGTTTCAAATTACTTGTTCCAGCTGCCAGGTATAAAATATCAAATTTCTCCTTTATGATTGTTTTACCTGAAACAGCAGGTTTTGCTAATTGAAAATGCAAAACATTTAAATGGTCTGGACTTGCAGAAAGAACAGATATCCATATCTCTCTACATACTCCGTATCATATATCTTTGTTTGTCTATAAAGGCTGATCCTGAGAGAGAGCAATTGAAAATTAACATATTATTAGTATTGGTATCTCCCCACCTTGGTTGCTGCAGATTCTTTTTTTCATATTCTTTTTTTAAAGAATACAACAGTATTCATATGTTTCATACAGGTGGTTGTTTTAATAGGAAAAAATAAAGGTAAACCAAGTTATTTGTGAACAATTGAATACTCTCCAGGAGGTAAAAAGGATCATTGGAAACATTGAAGGGGATACAATTTTACAGTATAATGTCCCTTGAAATAGTTACTTATTAAACAAGCTATGGAAATCCACTTAATACTGACAGTACTATTGTATATAATGGTATGGAAACATTTTAAATAAGTGGTTGAGTATTTTTAAATACATTTAGATTTTGTTTCTACTAATTTGCAGCAAAGAAATAAGGTATAAACTGGGAGGGTGAAGGATGTGGGGTTTTGGGCTAAGAAATATATTTCTGATGCAAACTAGGGCCTTTATAATGATAAAACTGTTGCTAAACAAATACTAAATATAAAAATGTACCGGAATCGCCTGTCTTACTTTAGCTAGGTTAAATGGTAGACACCATTTACAAACTAATCAGCTGATTTATGTTAATTATGTAAACCATTGTAAATGGTGTATATTGCTAGATTAACAGTTCTAGACTAATTTCTATTCTATGTATTCATTTAAAAAATTATTTAACTTAACAAATATCTTCGGTTTATAAATACTGAGCCAAACGCATTTATTACTTGGTAAAATCTGGTCATTGTTTCCCCTTTTATGTAGATCTTTTTGTATTGTATGGTTTTTAAACAGGCGGAGGCTTTAGATAATGCAACTGGAGGTGAGGCCACAAAATTTCCTTCAGAACTGTCCAGAAATGCTCCCCTGACCATATGGGGCAGAATAGAAGGGTGGCAAAAATAAGTATTAGGAGTAATCTAAACAATGAGAAGAGTTGTCTGAGCTGCGTCCAGAAGAGGTGCAAATGGCAGCCAATATCTCTGCAGAACCTAAAAAGAATAGGAATTATGAATACTGTAGTTAATCCGTGGGTAATAATAGTATTTTTTGTAATCTACACAATGTATTAAATCATGTGAAGGTTTGTATTAGAATGGCTGCTTTCTTTTGCCAGTTTATTTGTAGAACAGGGCTACAGCAGTTGTTTTAGATTCAGTTATGTAAAAATTATAGGCCATAAAATACCACCTTTTTTGAGTAATTTTAAAGGGACAGGAAACCTATTTCTTCTTTCAGGATTCAGATAGAACATACCGTTCTTAAACAACTCTCCAATTTACTTCTATTATCAATTTGCTTCATTCCCTTGATATCATTTGCAGAAGGAGCAGCAGTGCATTACTGAGAGCTAGCTAAATACATTGTCAGCCAATCACAAGAGACACTTTACAGTGTCTAGTTAAAATTAAAATTTCATGATTCAGATAGGGCGTGCAATTTTAAACAACTTTCTAATTCACTTTTAGCATCACATTTGCTTTGTTCTCTTGGTATTCATTGTTGAAAACTAAACCTAGCTAGGCTTCTTTGCTAATTTATAAGCCCTTGAAGGCTGCCTCTTATCTCAGGGTGTCTTTACAGCTAGACAGCGCTAGTTCATGTGTGAATATAACGTGCTCACTTCCGTGGAGAAAGAACTGAAATAAGGGGGCAGTCTGCAGAGGCTTAGATACAAGGTAATCACAGAGGTAAAAGGTGTATTAATATAACCGTGTTGGTTATGAAAAACTGGGGAATGGGTAATAAAAGGCATTATTTAGCAATAACAATTCTGGTGTAGACTGTCCCTTTTAAAGTAGTTTAGCACTGATTCAGCTTAGTTAATTAATACATTTAAAAAAATAAACATTTAACAAGTATTTAAATAGACATAATCCTTTTTAATCTTTATCCAATATCTAAATATAAATAAATAAAACTGTGTGCAGGTACCAATCACCAGCTAGCTTACACTAATGTAGGATATGTAAATATTTCAACTACAGATACCAAGAGAAACAAGTACATTTGAAAACAGAATTGAATTTAAGTGTTTTAAAATAGCATTCTCCATCTGAATCGTTCATGTTTAATTTTGGCTTTCCTACCCCTTTAAAGGATGTAATTTCTGTACTTTTTTCAGTTTGCTGGCTTTCAACAGTAGTATTTAACCCCTTCACTGCTAAGCCTTTTTCCCCACCCCTCTGATAAGCAGTTTTAAACTTCTTTTTCTTTTTTGCATGCCAACTCATTATGTGCATTGAAAAGGTTTAATTAGTTCTTAAATCAGTCTTCAAAAAAAATAATAATAAATTATATATATATATATATATATATATATATATATATATATATATATATATATATATATATATATTTTTAATTCCATTGAACTTTTTCTGTTCCAGGGCAACTTCACCCAGTGTCCTTCATTGACTTTAACCTTTTCCCGCCGTTAGGACGTTCCATGCCGTCCTAATTTCACTAAGCTTTAGCTCCATTAGGACGGCATGGAATGTCCTAGCTGTTTGGCTGTCCTGAAGCCATAGCTGCTTCCTAAATGGGATTGCGGGCTAGAGGGAGTGCCTAGCGCCATAGGCACTCCCCCTGAGCCGATCCCATTGTTTAAAACACACGATCGCATGAAAGATTGCGTGATTTACATTTTTACTTATTTGCTTACATCAGAACTTTGTTCCTATGTAGACTAATAAGTCCCAGCAGGAAGGGGTTAAGCGGAAGCACTACAGAAAAAAAGAAGTTGAGAGCAGGAGGGAAGGAGAGGGGATCCAAGTGGATGGAGATTTTGGCCCATGTACACAGGCTTTAGGACTAGTATATTTATATTTAGATATTGGATAAAGATTAAAAGGAATATGTATATTTAAATACTTGTTAAATGTTTATTTCTTTCATGTAATTGGCAAGAGTCCATGAGCTAGTGACGTATGGAATATACAATCCTACCAGGAGGGGCAAAGTTTCCCAAACCTCAAAATGCCTATAAATACACCCCTCACCACACCCACAATTCAGTTTTACAAACTTTGCCTCCTATGGAGGTGGTGAAGTAAGTTTGTGCTAAGATTTCTACGTTGACATGCGCTTCTCAGCATTTTGAAGCCCGATTCCTCTCAGAGTACAGCAAATGTCATAGGGACGTGGAGAGTATCACCTATTGAATGCAATGATTTTCCTAATGGGGGTCTTTTTCATAGGTTCTCTGTTATCGGTCGTAGAGATTCATCTCCTACCTCCCTTTTCAGATCAACAATATACTCTCATATACCATTACCTCTACTGATAACTGTTTCAGTACTGGTTTGGCTATCTGCTATATGTGGATGGGTGTCTTTTTTGGTAAGTATGTTTTTATTACTTAAGACCCCTCAGCTATGGTTTGGCACTTTATGCATTTATATATAGTTCTAAATATATGTATTGTACTTATATTTGCCATGAGTCAGGTTCATGTATTTCCTTTTGCAGATTGTCAGTTTCATGTTTGGGGAAAGTTAATATTAAAGGGACACTGAACCCAAATTTTTTCTTTTGTAATTCAGAAAGAACATGCAATTTTAAGCAACTTTCTAATTTTACTCCTATTTTCTCCTGTTAAGTGTGGTCAGTCCACGGGTCATCATTACTTCTGGGATATTATCTCCTCCCCTACAGGAAGTGCAAGAGGATTCACCCAGCAGAGCTGCTATATAGCTCCTCCCCTCTACGTCACCCCCAGTCATTCTCTTGCACCCAACGAATAGATAGGATGTGTGAGAGGACTGTGGTGATTTAATTAGTTTATTACCTTCAATCAAAAGTTTGTTATTTTATAATAGCACCGGAGTGTGTTATTCATTCTCTGGTAGAATTTGAAGAAGAATCTACCTGAGTTTTTTCTATGATTTTAGCCGGAGTAGTTAAGATCATATTGCTGTTTCTCGGCCATCTGAGGAGAGGTAAACTTCAGATCAGGGGACAGCGGGCAGATTAATCTGCAAAGAGGTATGTAGCAGTTTGTTATTTTCTGACATGGAATTGATGAGAAAATCCTGCCATACCATTATAATGTAAACTCAGCCTTAAATGCAGTAGATGTAGCTGGTATCAGGCTGTCATGTATGTATATTTTACACTTCAGTATTCTGGGGAATGGTACTTCACTGGTTTTATACTGTATGCATAGATTTTACCTAATTTGCAGGGACTTGCAATAGGTTTTAAATAACAATTGATTTATTGAGGTTAAACGTTTTTTTGCTGGCATGTAAAAACGTTTATTTCTCTGAGGTACTGGGTGAAAAAAATGTTGTGGGCACTATTTTTTCCACTTGGCAATAGTTTTGTTTAATCTAAAGCAGTTCACTGATCTCTCTCACTGTTATGTGTGAGGGGGAGGGGCCATTTTTGGCGCTTTTACTACGCATCAAAAAATTCAGTCAGAGGTTCATTTTCTTCCTGCATGATCCGGTTCATCTCTTCAGAACTCAGGGATCTTCAAAGCCTTTTTTTGAGGGAGGTAATCATCACAGCAGAGCTGTGAAGAGTGTAGCTGACTGTGATAAAAAACGTTTATTTGTGTATTTTTTTCTGCTGACAGGGTTAGTTATCCTTTGCTAATGGGAACAATCCTTTGCTAAAATTGTATATTTCTTACAAAGATTTGATGCTATAACTTAATTATTTTCAACTGTCATAATTTTTTTCTGTGCTTCTTATAGGCACAGTTCGTTTTCATACAATTGTAAATTACTTGAAAAAGCATTTCCAAGTTGCTAGTTAATTGCTAGTGTGTTAAACATGTCTGATTCAGAGGAAGATACATGTGTTATATGTACTAATGCCAAAGTGGAGCCCAATAGAAGTTTATGTACTAACTGTATTGATGCTACTTTAAATAAAAGTCAATCTGTACAAATTGAACATATTTCTCCAGACAACGAGGGGAGAGTTATGCCGACTAACTCGCCTCACGTGTCAGTACCTGCATCTCCCGCTCGGGAGGTGCGTGATATTGTAGCGCCGAGTACATCTGGGCGGCCATTTCAAATCACATTACAGGATATGGCTACTGTTATGACTGAAGTTTTGGCTAAATTACCAGAACTTAGAGGCAAGCGTGATCACTCTGGGGTGAGAACAGAGTGCGCTGATAATATTAGGGCCATGTCAGACACTGCGTCACAGGCGGCAGAACATGAGGACGGAGAACTTCATTCTGTGGGTGACGGTTCTGATCCAAATAGATTGGATTCAGATATTTCAAATTTTAAATTTAAGCTGGAAAACCTCCGTGTATTACTAGGGGAGGTGTTAGCGGCTCTGAATGATTGTAACACAGTTGCAATACCAGAAAAAATGTGTAGGTTGGATAAATATTTTGCGGTACCGGCGAGTACTGATGTTTTTCCTATACCTAAGAGACTTACTGAAATTGTTACTAAGGAGTGGGATAGACCCGGTGTGCCGTTCTCACCCCCTCCGATATTTAGAAAAATGTTTCCAATAGACGCCACCACACGGGACTTATGGCAAACGGTCCCTAAGGTGGAGGGAGCAGTTTCTACTTTAGCTAAGCGTACCACTATCCCGGTGGAGGATAGCTGTGCCTTTTCAGATCCAATGGATAAAAAATTAGAGGGTTACCTTAAGAAAATGTTTGTTCAACAAGGTTTTATATTGCAACCTCTTGCATGTATTGCGCCTGTCACGGCTGCAGCAGCATTTTGGTTTGAGTCTCTGGAAGAGACACTTCAATCATCTACACTAGATGAGATTACAGACAAACTTAAAGCCCTTAAGTTAGCTAACTCATTTATTTCAGATGCCGTAGTACATTTAACTAAACTTACGGCTAAGAATTCCGGATTTGCCATTCAGGCACGCAGAGCACTGTGGCTAAAATCCTGGTCAGCTGATGTTACTTCTAAATCTAAATTGCTTAATATACCTTTCAAAGGGCAAACCTTATTCGGGCCCGGGTTGAAGGAGATTATCGCTGACATTACAGGAGGTAAAGGCCATGCCCTGCCTCAGGACAAAGCCAAACCTAGGGCTAGACAGTCTAATTTTCGTTCCTTTCGTAATTTCAAATCAGGAACAGCATCAACCTCCTCTGCACCAAAACAGGAAGGAGCTGTTGCTCGCTACAGACAAGGCTGGAAACCTAACCAGTCCTGGAACAAGGGCAAGCAGGCCAGGAAACCTGCTGCTGCCCCTAAGACAGCATGAATCGAGGGCCCCCGATCCGGGAACGGATCTAGTGGGGGGCAGACTTTCTCTCTTCGCCCAGGCTTGGGCAAGAGATGTTCAGGATCCCTGGGCGTTAGAGATCATATCTCAGGGATACCTTCTGGACTTCAAATCCTCTCCCCCAAGAGGGAGATTTCATCTGTCAAGGTTATCAACAAACCAAATAAAGAAAGAAGCGTTCCTACGCTGCGTACAAGATCTTTTATTAATGGGAGTGATCCATCCAGTTCCGCGGTCGGAACAAGGACAAGGGTTTTACTCAAATCTGTTTGTAGTTCCCAAAAAAGAGGGAACTTTCAGGCCAATCTTGGATTTAAAGATCCTAAACAAATTCTTAAGAGTTCCATCGTTCAAGATGGAAACGATTCGAACAATTTTGCCCATGATCCAAGAGGGTCAGTACATGACCACAGTGGATTTAAAGGATGCTTACCTTCACATACCGATTCACAGAAATCATTACCGGTATCTAAGGTTTGCCTTTCTAGACAGGCATTACCAGTTTGTAGCTCTTCCATTCGGACTGGCTACGGCTCCAAGAATCTTCACAAAGGTTCTGGGTACTCTTCTGGCGGTACTAAGACCGCGAGGAATTTCGGTAGCTCCGTACCTAGACGACATTCTGATACAAGCTTCAAGCTTTCAAACTGCCAAGTCTCATACAGAGTTAGTACTGGCATTTCTAAGGTCGCATGGATGGAAGGTGAACGAAAAGAAGAGTTCTCTCTTTCCACTCACAAGAGTTCCCTTCTTGGGGACTCTGATAGATTCTGTAGAAATGAAGATTTACCTGACAGAAGACAGGTTAACAAAGCTTCAAAATGCATGCCGGGTCCTTCATTCCATTCAACACCCGTCAGTAGCTCAATGCATGGAGGTGATCGGCTTAATGGTAGCGGCAATGGACGTAGTACCTTTTGCACGCCTACATCTCAGACCGCTGCAATTGTGCATGCTAAGTCAGTGGAATGGGGATTACTCAGATTTGTCCCCCACTCTGAATCTGAATCAAGAGACCAGAAATTCTCTTCTATGGTGGCTTTATCGGCCACACCTGTCCAGGGGGATGCCATTCAAATTCTCTGAAGGCTCAGGGACTATGGAATCAGGAGGAGAGTCTCCTTCCAATAAACATTCTGGAATTGAGAGTAGTTCTCAATGCCCTTCTGGCTTGGCCCCAGTTAACAACTCGGGGGTTCATCAGGTTTCAGTCGGACAACATCACGACTGTAGCTTACATCAACCATCAGGGAGGGACAAGAAGCTCCCTAGCAATGATGGAAGTATCAAAGATAATTCGCTGGGCAGAGTCTCACTCTTGCCACCTGTCTGCAATCCACATCCCGGGAGTGGAGAACTGGGAGGCGGATTTCTTAAGTCGTCAGACTTTTCATCCGGGGGAGTGGGAATTCATCCGGAGGTCTTTGCCCAGATACTTCGACGTTGGGGCAAACCAGAGATAGATCTCATGGCGTCTCGTCAGAACGCCAAGCTTCCTCGCTACGGGTCCAGATCCAGGGATCCGGGAGCGGTTCTGATAGATGCTTTGACAGCACCTTGGACCTTCGGGATGGCTTATGTGTTTACACCCTTCCCGATGCTTCCTCGATTGATTGCCAGAATCAAACAGGAGAGAGCATCAGTGATTCTAATAGCACCTGCATGGCCACGCAGGACTTGGTATGCAGATCTAGTGGACATGTCATCCTGTCCGCCTTGGTCTCTACCTCTGAAACAGGACCTTCTGATCCAGGGTCCATTCAAACATCAAAATCTAACTTCTCTGAAGCTGACTGCTTGGAAATTGAACGCTTGATTTTATCAAAACGTGGGTTTTCTGAGCCAGTTATTGATACCTTAATACAGGCTAGGAAGCCTGTTACCAGAAGGATTTACCATAAAATATGGCGTAAATACTTATATTGGTGCGAATCCAAGAGTTACTCATGGAGTAAGGTTAGGATTCCAAGGATATTGTCTTTTCTACAAGAGGGTTTAGAAAAGGGGTTATCCGCTAGTTCTTTAAAGGGACAGATTTCAGCTCTGTCCATTCTTTTACACAAACGTCTGTCAGAAGTTCCGGACGTTCAAGCTTTTTGTCAGGCTTTAGCTAGGATCAAGCCTGTGTTTAAAACTGTTGCTCCGCCATGGAGTTTGAACTTAGTTCTTAATGTTTTACAGGGTGTTCCGTTTGAACCCCTTCATTCCATTGATATCAAGTTGTTATCTTGGAAAGTTCTATTTTTAATGGCTATTTCCTCGGCTCGAAGAGTCTCTGAGTTATCTGCCTTACATTGTGATTCTCCTTATCTGATTTTTCATTCAGACAAGGTAGTTCTGCGTACTAAACCTGGGTTCCTACCTAAGGTGGTCACTAACAGGAATATCAATCAAGAGATTGTTGTTCCATCTTTGTGTCCTAATCCTTCCTCGAAGAAGGAACGTCTGCTACACAATCTAGATGTAGTCCGTGCCCTGAAATTTTATCTACAGGCAACTAAGGAGTTTCGTCAAACATCTTCCCTGTTTGTCGTTTATTCTGGCCAGAGGAGAGGTCAAAAAGCTTCGGCTACCTCTCTCTCTTTTTGGCTTCGTAGCATAATACGATTAGCCTATGAGACTGCTGGACAGCAGCCTCCTGAAAGAATTACAGCTCATTCTACTAGAGCTGTGGCTTCCACTTGGGCCTTTAAGAATGAGGCTTCTGTTGAACAGATTTGCAAGGCTGCAACTTGGTCTTCTCTTCATACTTTTTCCAAATTTTACAAATTTGACACTTTTGCTTCTTCGGAGGCTGTTTTTGGGAGAAAGGTTCTTCAGGCAGTGGTTCCCTCCGTATAAAGAGCCTGCCTGTCCCTCCCGTCATCCGTGTACTTTTGCTTTGGTATTGGTATCCCAGAAGTAATGATGACCCGTGGACTGACCACACTTAACAGGAGAAAACAAAATTTATGCTTACCTGATAAATTCATTTCTCCTGTAGTGTGGTCAGTCCACGGCCCGCCCTGTTTTTTATGGCAGGCTAAAAAAATTTTTGGATTATACTCCAGTCACCACTACACCCTTGGGCTTCTCCTTTCTCGTTGGTCCTTTGGTCGAATGACTGGAGGTGACGTAGAGGGGAGGAGCTATATAGCAGCTCTGCTGGGTGAATCCTCTTGCACTTCCTGTAGGGGAGGAGATAATATCCCAGAAGTAATGATGACCCGTGGACTGACCACACTACAGGAGAAATGAATTTATCAGGTAAGCATAAATTTTGTTATCAATTTTTCTTTGTTCTCTTGCTATTTTTATTTGAAAAAGGCATCTAAGCTTTTTTTTTGGTTTCAGTCCTCTGGACAGCACTTTTTTATTGGTGGATGAATTTATCCACCAATCAGCAAGGACAACCCAGGTTGTTCACCAAAAATGGGCCGGCATCTAAACTTACATTCTTGCATTTCAAATAAAGATACCAAGAGAATGAAGAAAATTTGATAATAGGAGTAAATTAGAAAGTTGCTTAAAATGTCATGCTCAATCTGAATCACGAAAGACAAATTTTGGGTACAGTGTCCCTTTAAGAAATATTTTTTTCTTACCTGGAGTTTAGTCTTTTTTCAGTTGACTACTTTGTTTCAAATTGCGGGCCGACTTAGGCTCGCGGGTGCGCCAAATGCTACACTTTATTGCGTCATTCTTGGCACGAGAATTTTTTGGCGCGAAAGGCACGTCCGTTGACGCAAGTTCGTCATTTCCGGCGTCGTAATTGACGCAGAGGTTTCACACAGGGTTGCGTCATTAGTGACGCGAGTGTGTCATTTCCAGACATGGTTGGCGCCAAATTTTTTTCATTATTTATTTGCCCTATTGCTGTTTGCCTCTTGCCTTTTTCTATGTCAGATGGCTATGCTATTTGCATTTTTTCCCATTCCTGAAACTGTCATATAAGGAAATTGATAATTTTGCTTTATATGTTGTTTTTTCTTTTACATTCTGCAAGATGTCTCAATCTGATCCTGCCTCAGAAGTATCTGTTGGAACTTTGCTGCTTGACATCGGTTCTACCAAAGCTAAGTGCATTTGTTGTAAAATTGTGGAGATTATATCTCCTAATGTCATTTGTATTAGTTGCCATGATAAACTTTAACATGCAGATAGTGTGTCCATCAGTAATAGTACATTGCTGGTTGCAGTTCCTTCAACTTCTAATGTACATGATATACCTATGAATTTTAAAGAATTTGTTACTGATTCTATTCAGAAGGCTTTGTCTGCATTTCCGCCTTCTAATAAGCGTAAGAGGTCTTTTTAAAACTTCTCATAAAGTTGATGAAATTTCAAATGACCGACAACATAATGAATTATCCACCTCTGATGAGGATCTATCTGATTCAGAAAATCCTTCCTCAGATATTGACACTGACAAATCTACTTATTTATTTAAAATGAAACATATGCATTCTTTGTTAAAAGAAGTGTTAATTACTTTGGATATTGAGGAAGCTAGTCCTCTTGATATTAAAACCAGTAAACGTTTAAATTCTGTTTTTAAACCACTTGTGGTTACTCCAGAGGTTTTTCCTATTCCTGATGCTATTTCTGATATGATTTCTGATTTCTTCTGCAAGGTTTAAAAAATTGTATCCTTTACCAGCAATTTCAATAGAGTTTTGGGAAAAGATCCCCAAAGTTGATGGGGCTATTTCTACTCTTGCTAAACGAACCACTATTCCTATGGAAGATAGTACTTCCTTTAAAGATCCTTTAGATAGGAAGCTTGAATCTTATCTAAGGAAAGCCTATTTATATTCAGGTCATCTTCTTAGGCCTGCAATCTTTGGCTGATGTTGCAGCTGCTTCAACTTTTTGGTTAGAGAATTTAGCGCAACAAGAATTGGATTCTGACTTATATAGCATTGTTCGTTTACTACAACATGCTAATCATTTTATTTGTGATGCAATTTTTGATATTATCAAAATTGAAGTTAGATCCATGTCTTTAGCTATTTTAGCTAGAAGAGCTTTGTGGCTTAAATCTTGGAATGCTGATATGACATCTAAGTCTAGATTACTATCTCTTTCTTTCCAAGGTAATAATTTATTTGGTTCTCAGTTGGATTCTATTATTTCAACTGTTACTGGCGGGGGAAGGGAGTTTTTTGCCTCAGGATAAAAAAACTTAAAGGTAAATCTAAGGCTTCTAATCGTTTTCATTCCTTTCGTCAAAATAAGGAACAAAAACCTAATCCTTCCCCCAAGGAAAATGTTTCCAATTGGAAACCTTCCTCAAGTTGGAATAAATCCAAGGCTTTTAAGAAACCAAAGTCAGCCCCTAAGTTCGCATGAAGGTGCGGCCCTCATTCCAGCTCAGCTGGTAGGGGGCAGATTAAGGTTTTTCAAGGATGTTTGGGCAAATTCTGTCCAAAATCAATGGATTCAGAGCATTGTCTCTCAGGGGTACCGAATAGGATTCAGAGTTAGATCTCCTGTGAGAAGATTGTTTCTCTCACGCATCCCAGTAAATCCAGTAAAAGCTCAGGCTTTCCTGAAGTGTGTTTCAGACCTGGAGGTTTCAGGGGTAATCATGCCGGTTCCTTTTCAGGAACAAGGTCTGGGGTTTTATTCAAATCTATTCATTGTCCCAAAGAAAGAAAATTCATTCAGACCAGTTCTGAAAATTTTGAATCGTTATGTAAGAGTACCAACTTTCAAGATCGTGACTATAAGGACTATTCTGCCTTTTGTTCAGCAAGGACATTATATGTCTACAATAGACTTGCAGGATGCTTACCTTCATATTCCGATTCATCCAGAACACTATCAGTTCCTGAGATTCTCTTTTCTAGACAAGCATTACCAATTTGTTGCTCTTCTATTTGGTCTAGCAACAGCTCCAAGAATCTTTTCAAAGGTTCTGGGTGCCCTACTCTCTGTAATCAGAGAACAGGGTATTGCGGTGTTTCCTTATTTGGACGATATCTTGGTACTAGCTCAGTCTTTACGTTCTGCAGAATCTCACACAAATCAACTAGTCAATCAATTTACCAAAAAGTTTCTTGATTCCTCAGACAAGGGTCACCTTTTTAGGTTTCCAGATAGATTCAGTGTCCATGACTCTGTCTCTAACAGACAAGAGACGTTTGAAATTGGTTGCAGCATGTCTGCACCTTCAGTCTCAGTCATTCCCTTCAGTGGCTATGTGCATGGAAGTTTTAGGCCTCATGACTGCAGCATCGGAAGCGATTCATTTTGCTCGTTTTCACATGAGACCTCTCCAGCTTTGTATGCTGAATGAATGGTGCCGGGATTATACAAAGATATCACAATTAATATCCTTAAATCCCAATGTTCGACACCCTCTGACGTGGTGGTTAAATCACCAGCGTTTAGTTCAAGGGGCCTCCTTTGTTCGGCTGACCTGGACTGTGATCACAACAGATGCAAGTCTTTAAGGTTGGGGAGCTGTCTTGGGGATCTCTGACAGCACAAGGGGTTTGGAAATCTCAAGAGGCGAGATTACCAATCAATATTTTAGAACTCTGTGCAATTCTTAGAGCTCTTCAGTTTTGGCCTCGGTTGAAGAGAGAACCGTTCATTTGTTTTCAGACAGACAATATTACAACGGTGGCGTATGTCAATCATCAGGGTGGGACTCACAGTCCCCAAGCTATGAAAGAAGTACTTGTTTGGGCAGAATCCAGCTCCTGTCTAATTTCTGCGGTATATATTCCAGGTGTAGACAATTGGGAGTTGGATTATCTCAGCCGTCAGACTTTACATCCAGGGGAGTGGTCTCTCCATCCGAATGTGTTTTCTCAGATTGTTCAGATGTGGGGTCTTCCAGAAATCGATCTGATGGCTTCTCATCTAAACAAGAAACTTCCCAGATACCTGTCCAGGTCCAGGGATTCTCAGGCGGAAGCAGTGGATGCGTTGACACTTCCTTGGTGTTATCAACCTGCTTATATCTTCCCGCCTTTAGTTATTCTTCCAAGTGTGATCTCCAAAATCATCATGGAACAATCATTTGTGTTGCTGGTGGCTCCAGCATGGCCCCACAGGTTTTGGTATGCGGCTCTTGTTCGGATGTCCAGTTGCCAACCTTGGACACTTCCGTTAAGGCCGGACCTACTGTCTCAAGGTCCGTTTTTCCATCAGAATCTCAAATCATTAAATTTGAAGGTATGGAAATTGAACGTTTAGTGCTAAGTCATAGAGGTTTCTCTGACTCAGTAATTAATACTATGTTACAAGCTTGTAAATCTGTCTCTAGGAAGATTTATTATCGAGTTTGGAAGACCTACATTTCATGGTATTATTCTCATAAATTCTCTTGGCATTCTTTTAGAATTCCTAGAATTTTACAGTTTCTTCAGGATGGTTTGGATAAAAGTTTGTCTGCGAGTACTTTGAAGGGACAAATCTCTGCTCTTTCTGTTTTATTTCACAGAAAGATTGCTACTTTTCCTGATATTCAATGTTTTGTTCAGGCTTTAGTTCGTATTAAGCCCGTCATTAAATCAATGTCTCCTCCTTGGAGTCTTAATTTGGTTTTGAGGGCGTTACAGGCTCCTCCATTTGAGCCTATGCACTCTTTGGACATTAAACTACTTTCTTGGAAAGTGTTGTTCCTTCTGGCTATCTCTTCTGCTAGAAGAGTTTCTGAGCTTTCTGCTCTTTCTTGTGAATCTCCTTTTCTGATTTTTCATCAGGATTAGGCGGTTTTGCGGACTTCATTTAAGTTCTTACCTAAGGTTGTGAATTCTAACAACATTAGTAGAGAAATTGTTGTCCC
This sequence comes from Bombina bombina, assembly GCF_027579735.1. Taxonomy (NCBI): domain Eukaryota; kingdom Metazoa; phylum Chordata; class Amphibia; order Anura; family Bombinatoridae; genus Bombina; species Bombina bombina. The sequence goes on along the minus strand of NC_069506.1, from coordinate 181,344,925 downwards.
TTCCTTGTGTCCTAATCCTAAGAATTCTTTGGAAAAATCCTTACATTCTTCGGATGTGGTGAGAGCTTTGAAATATTATGTTGAAGCTACTAAAGATTTCGAGAAGACTTCTAGTCTATTTGTTATATTCTCTGGTTCTAGGAAAGGTCAGAAGGCTTCTGCTATTTCCTTGGCCTCTTGGTTAAAGCTTTTGATTCTTCAAGCTTATTTAGAGTCGGTTCAGGCCCCGCCTCAGAGAATTACAGCTCATTCTACTAGATCAGTCTCCACTTTGTGGGCTTTTAAGAATGAAGCTTCAGTTGATCAGATTTGCAAAGCGGCAACTTGGTCCTCTTTGCACACATTTACTAAATTCTACCGTTTTGATGTTTTTGCTTCTTCAGAAGCAGTTTTTGGTAGAAAAGTTCTTCAGGCAGCTGTTTCAGTTTGATTCTTCTGCTGATGTTTTAAGTTTTTCTTTTCTTTATGAGAATAACTTATATTTTGGGTTGTGGATTAATTTTTCAGCATATGGCTGTTTATTTCTTTCATGTAATTAGCAAGAGTCCATGAGCTAGTGACGTATGGGATATACATTCCTACCAGGAGGGGCAAAGTTTCCCAAACCTCAAAATGCCTATAAATACACCCCTCACCACACCCACAATTCAGTTTTACAAACTTTGCCTCCCGTGGAGGTGGGGAAGTAAGTTTGTGCTAGATTCTACGTTGATATGCGCTTCGTAGCAGGCTGAAGCCCGGTTTTCCTCTCAGAGTGCAGTGAATGTCAGAGGGATGTGAAGAGAGTATTGCCTATTTGAATACAATGGTCTTCCTCTAGGGGATCTATTTCATAGGTTCTCTGTTATCGGTCGTAGAGATTTCTTCTCCTACCACCCTTTTCAGATCGACGATATACTCTTATATACCATTACCTCTACTGATTCTCGTTTCAGTACTGGTTTGGCTATCTACTATATGTAGATGAGTGTCTTAGGGTAAGTAAGTCTTATTTTATTTATGACACTCTAAGCTATGGTTGGGCACTTTATATGTAAAGTTCTAAATATATGTGTTTAAACTTATATTTGCCATGATTCAGGATAATCAGTATTCCTTCATTCAGACTGTCAGTTTCATTATGCATAATGCATATGAATAATTTTTTTTCTTCTTACCTTAAAATTTTCAATTGACTTTTTTCCCTGTGGGCTGTTAGGCTCGCAGGGGCAGAAAATGCTTTAATTTATTAAGTCATTCTTGGCGCGACCTTTTTCGCGCAAAATTTTGTCATTTCCGGCGCCATAAGTTGACGCCCGAAGTTTGTTCGTGGTTGCGTCATTTCTTGACGCATGTGTGTTGCAGACGTTTTTTTGCGCCAAAAAATGTGGGCGTAGTTTTCGGCGCCAGAGGATGTGGCGTCATACTTGGCGCCAAAAAATATGGGCGTTGTTCTTGGCGCCAATAATGTGGGCGTCATACTTGGCGCCAAAAAATGTGGGCGTCATACTTGTTTCCACTTTTTTTCACATTATTTAAGTCTCACTTTTTTGTTGCTTCTGGTTGCTAGAGGCTTGTTTATTTTGCTTTTTTCCCATTCCTGAAACTGTCATTTAAGGAATTTGATAATTTTGCTTTATATGTTGTTTTTTTCTATTACATATTGCAAGATGTCACAACCTGACCCTGGATCAGAATCTACTTCTGGAAAGACGCTGCCTGATGTTGGTTCTACCAAAGCTAAGTGCATTTGTTGTAAACTTTTGGTAACTGTTCCTCCGGCTGTAGTTTGTGTTAGTTGTCATGATAAACTTTTTAACGCAGATAGTGTCTCCATTAGTAATAATCCTTTACCTGTTGTTTTTCCTTCAACATCTAATGTTCAGGATGTCCCTGTTAATGTAAAAGAATTTGTTTCTAATTCTATTAGGAAGGCTCTGTCTGTTATTCCTCCTTCCAGTAAACGGAAAAGGTCTTTTAAAACTTCTCATATTTCAGATGAATTTTTAATTGACCGCCATCATTCTGACTTATCTGTTTCTGATGAGGATCTATCTGGTTCAGAAGATTCTGCCTCAGATATTGACACTGATAAATCTTCATATTTATTTAAGATGGAGTTTATTCGTTCTTTACTTAAAGAAGTGTTGATTGCATTAGATATGGAGGAGTCTAGTCCTCTTGATACTAAATCTACTAAGCGTTTAAATTCGTTTTTTAAACCTCGTAGTTATTCCAGAAGTTTTTCCAGTTCCTGATGCTATTTCAGAAGTAATTTCTAGGGAATGGAATAGTCTGGGTACTTCATTTACTCCTTCTCCAAGGTTTAAGAAATTGTACCCTGTGCCATCTGATAGATTAGAGTTTTGGGACAAAATCCCTAAAGTTGATGGGGCTATCTCTACTCTTGCTAAACATACTACTATTCTTACGGCGGATAGTACTTCCTTTAAGGATCCTTTAGATAGGAAACTTGAATCCTTTCTAAGGAGAGCTTATTTATGTTCAGGTAATCTTCTTAGACCTGCTATTTCTTTGGCTGATGTTGCTGCAGCTTCCACTTTCTAGTTGGAGGCTTTAGCGCAACAAGTGTCAGACCATAATGCTTATAGCATTGTTAAACTTCTTCAACATGCTAATAACTTTGTTTGTGATGCCAGGTATATGTCTTTAGCTATTTTAGCTAGAAGAGCTTTATGGCTTAAATCTTGGAATGCAGATATGACTTCTAAGTCAACTTTGCTTTCTCTTTCTTTCAAAGGTAATAAATTATTTGGTTCACAGTTGGATTCTATAATTTCAACTGTTACTGGGGGGGAAAGGAGCTTTTTTGCCTCAGGACAAAAATTCTAAAGGTAAATATAGGGCTGCTAATCGTTTTCGTTCCTTTCGTCAGAATAAGGAACAGAAGCCTGACCCTTCCCCTAAAGGAACGATTTCCGTTTGGAAACCTTCTCCAGTCTGGAATAAATTCAAGCCTTTTAGAAAGTCAAAACCAGCTCCCAAATCCGCATGAAGGTGCGGCCCTCATTCCAGCACAGCTGATAGGGGGCAGGTTACGATTTTTCAAAGATGTTTGGATCAATTCGATTCACAGTCTTTGGATTCAGAACATTGTTTCACAAGGGTACAGAATAGGTTTCAAGGTAAGGCCGCCTGTGAGAAGATTTGTTCTCTCACGCATTCCAGTAAACCCAGTGAAGGCTCAGGCGTTTCTGAAATGTGTTTCAGACCTAGAGTTGGCTGGGGTAATTGTGCCAGTTCCAGTTCTGGAACGGGGTCTGGGGTTTTATTCAAATCTATTCATTGTACCAAAGAAGGAGAATTCCTTCAGACCAGTTCTGGATCTAAAAATATTGAATCGTTATGTAAGGATACCAACATTCAAAATGGTGACTATAAGGACTATTCTGCCTTTTGTTCAGCAAGGGCATTATATGTCTACAATAGACTTACAGGATGCATATCTTCATATTCCAATTCATTCACATCACTATCAGTTCCTGAGATTCTCTTTTCTAGACAAGCATTACCAGTTTGTTGCTCTTCCGTTTGGCCTAGCAACAGCTCCAAGGATCTTTTCAAAGGTTCTCGGTGCCCTTCTCTCTGTAATCAGAGAACATGGTATTGCAGTATTTCCTTATTTGGACGATATCTTGGTACTTGCTCAGTCTTTACATTCTGCAGAATCTCATACGAATCAACTTGTGTTGTTTCTTCAAAGACATGGTTGGAGGATCAATTTACCAAAGAGTTCCTTGATTCCTCAGACAAAGGTAACCTTTTTGGGTTTTCAAATAGATTCAGTGTCCATGACTTTGTCTCTAACAGAAAAGAGACGTCTGAAGTTGGTTTCAGCTTGTCGAAACCTTCAGTCTCAATAGTTCCCTTCGGTAGCTTTGTGCATGGAAATTATAGGTCTCATGACTGCTGAATCGGACGCAATCCCTTTTGCTTGTTTTCACATGAGACCTCTCCAGCTTTGTATGCTGAACCAGTGGTGCAGGGATTATACAAAGATATCACAATTAATATCCTTAAATCCCAATGTTCGATCTTCTCTGACTTGGTGGTTGTATCACCATCGTCTAATTCAAGGGGCCTCTTTTGTTCGTCCAACCTGGACTGTGATCTCAACAGATGCGAGTCTTTCAGGTTGGGGAGCTGTATGGGGATCTCTGACAGTGCAGGGGGGTTGGGAATTTCAGGAGGCGAAATTACCAATCAACATTTTGGAACTCCGTGCGATTTTCAGAGCTCTTCAGTTCTGGCCTCTTCTGAAGAGAGAATTGTTTATTTGTTTTCAGACAGACAATGTCACAACCGTGGCGTATGTCAATCATTAAGGTGGGACTCGCTATGGGCTATGAAAGAAGTATCTCGGAGTATCTCGGATACTTGTATGGGCAGAATCCAGTTCCTGTCTAATTTCTGCGGTTCACATCCCAGGTGTAGACAATTGGGAAGCGGATTATCTCAGTCGCCAGACGTTACATCCGGGCGAATGGTCTCTTCACCCAGAGGTATTTCTTCAGATTGTTCAAATCTGGGGACTTCCGGAAATAGATCTGATGGCCTCTCATCTAAACAAGAAACTTCCCAGGTATCTGTCCAGATCCAGGGATCCTCTGGCGTAAGCAATGGACGCATTGTTGCTTCCTTGGAATTATCAACCTGCTTATATCTTTCCGCCTCTAGTTCTTCTTCCAAGAGTGATTTCCAAAATTCTAATGGAACGTTCGTTTGTATTGCTGGTGGCTCCAGCATGGCCTCACAGGTTTTGGTATGCGGATCTCATTCGGATGGCAAGTTGCCAACCTTGGACACTTCCGTTAAGGCCTGACCTTCTATCTCAAGGCCCATTTTTCCATCAGGATCTCAAATCATTAAATTTGAAGGTATGGAGATTGAACGCTTGATTCTTAGTCATAGAGGTTTCTCTGACTCAGTGATTAATACTATGTTACAGGCTCGTAAATCTGTGTCTAGGAAGATTTATTACCGAGTCTGGAAGACTTACATTTCTTGGTGTTCTTCTCATAAATTCTTTTGTCATTCTTTTAGAATTCCTAGAATTTTACAGTTTCTTCCAGATGGTTTGGATAAGGGTTTGTCTGCAAGCTCTTTGAAATGTCAAATCTCTGCTCTTTCTGTTCTCTTTCACAGAAAGATTGCTAATCATCCTGATATTCATTGTTTTGTACAGGCTTTGGTTCGTATCAAGCCTGTCATTAAGTCAATCTCTCCTCCTTGGAGTCTTAATTTGGTTATGAGGGCTTTACAGGCTCCTCCGTTTGAACCTATGCATTCTCTGGATATTAAATTACTTTCTTGGAAAGCGTTATTCCTTTTGGCCATCTCTTCTGCTAGAAGAGTTTCTGAGTTATCTGCTCTTTCCTGTGAATCTCCTTTTCTGATTTTTCATCAGGATAAGGCGGTGTTGCGGACTTCATTTAAATTTTTACCTAAGGTTGTGAATTCTAACAACATTAGTAGAGAAATTGTTGTCCCTTCATTGTGTCCTAATCCTAAGAATTCTCTGGTGAGATCTTTACATTCTTTGGATGTAGTAAGAGCTTTGAAATATTATGTTGAAGCTACTAAAGGTTTTAGAAAGACTTCTAGTCTATTTGTTATCTTTTCTGGTTCCAGGAAAGGTCAGAAGGCTTCTGCCATTTCATTGGCATCTTGGTTAAAGTCTTTGATTCATCATGCTTATGTAGAGTCGGGTAAGTCCCCGCCTCAAAGGATTACGGCTCATTCTACTAGGTCAGTTTCTACTTCCTGGGCTTTTAGGAATGAAGCTTCTGTTGATCAAATTTGCAAAGCAGCAACTTGGTCTTCTTTGCATACTTTTACTAAGTTCTACCATTTTGATGTTTTCTCTTCTTCAGAAGCAGTTTTTGGTAGAAAAGTACTTCAGGCAGCTGTTTCAGTTTGATTCTGCTGCTTATTATTTCATTTTTTTTATTTGGGTTGTGAATTATTTTTTCAGCGGAATTGGCTGTCTTTATTTTATCCCTCCCTCTCTAGTGACTCTTGCGTGGAAGTTCCACATCTTGGGTATCTGCTATCCCATACGTCACTAGCTCATGGACTCTTGCTAATTACATGAAAGAAAACATCATTTATGTAAGAACTTACCTGATAAATTCATTTCTTTCATATTAGCAAGAGTCCACGAGGCCCACCCTTTTTGTGGTGGTTATGATTTTTTTGTATAAAGCACAATTATTCCAATTTCTTATTTTTGATGCTTTCGCTCCTTTTTTTTCACCCCACTTCTTGGCTATTCGTTAAACTGAATTGTGGGTGTGGTGAGGGGTGTATTTATAGGCATTTTGAGGTTTGGGAAACTTTGCCCCTCCTGGTAGGAATGTATATCGCATACGTCACTAGCTCATGGACTCTTGCTAATATGAAAGAAATGAATTTATCAGGTAAGTTCTTACATAAATTGTTTTTTATCCTTCCCTCTCTAGTGACTCTTGCGTGGAGTTCCACATCTTGGGTATTTGATATCCCATACGTCACTAGCTCATGGACTCTTGCCAATTACATGAAAGAAAACATAATTTATGTAAGAACTTACCTGATAAATTTATTTCTTTCATATTGGCAAGAGTCCATGAGGCCCACCCTTTTTCTTATGGTGGTTTTGATTTTTTTGTATAAAGCACAATTATTTGCAGATTCCTTTGTTAATGCTTTTTACTCCTTTCTTTATCACCCCACTACTTGGCTATTCGTTAAACTGAATTGTGGGTGTGGTGAGGGGTGTATTTTATAGGCATTTTGAGGTTTGGGAAACTTTGCCCCTCCTGGTAGGATTGTATATCCCATACGTCACTAGCTCATGGACTCATGCCAATATGAAAGAAAGAAATGTATCAGGTTAGTTCTTACATAAATTATGCTTTTTTTTTTTTTTACTAATTAACTAAGCTTAATTAGTGCTAAACTACTTTAAAGGGACAGTCTACACCAGAATTGTTGTTTCCCCAGTTTTTCATAACCAACACGGTTATATTAATACACATTTTACCTCTGTGATTACCTTGTATCTAAGCCTCTGCAGACCGCCCCTTATTTCAGTTCTTTTGACAGAATTGCATTTTATCAGTGGTGACTCATAAATAACTCCACGGAAGTGAGCACGTTATCTTCACACATGAACTAGCGCTGTCTAGCTGTAACAACTGTCAAAATGCTGAGATAAGAGGAAGCCTTCAAGGGCTTAGAAATTAGCAAATCAGCCTAGCTAGGTTTAGCTTTCAACAATGAATACCAAGAGAACAAAGCAAATGTGATGCTAAAAGTGAATTGGAAAGTTGTTTAAAATTGCATGCTCTATCTGAATCATGAAATTTTAATTTTAACTAGACTGTCCCTTTAAAGGGACACTGAACCCAAATATTTTCTTTCGTGATTCAGACAGAGCATGCAATTTTAAGCAACTTTCTAATTTACTCCTATTATCAATTTTTCTTCATTCTCTTGGTATCTTTATTTGAAATGCAAGAATGTAAGTTTAGATGCCGGCCCATTTTTGGTGAACAACCTGGGTTGTCCTTGCTGATTGGTGGATAAATTCATCCACCAATAAAAAAGTGCTGTCCAGAGGACTGAAACCAAAAAAAAGCTTAGATGCCTTTTTCAAATAAAAATAGCAAGAGAACAAAGAAAAATTGATAATAGGAGTAAAATTAGAAAGTTGCTTAAAATTGCATGCTCTTTCTGAATTACAAAAGAAAAAATTTGGGTTCAGTGTCCCTTTAATATTAACTTTCCCCAAACATGAAACTGACAATCTGCAAAAGGAAATACATGAACCTGAGTCATGGCAAATATAAGTACAATACATATATTTAGAACTATATATAAATGCATAAAGTGCCAAACCATAGCTGAGGGGTCTTAAGTAATAAAAACATACTTACCAAAAAAGACACCCATCCACATATAGCAGATAGCCAAACCAGTACTGAAACAGTTATCAGTAGAGGTAATGGTATATGAGAGTATATTGTTGATCTGAAAAGGGAGGTAGGAGATGAATCTCTACGACCGATAACAAAGAACCTATGAAAAAGACCCCCATTAGGAAAATCATTGCATTCAATAGGTGATACTCTCCACGTCCCTATGACATTTGCTGTACTCTGAGAGGAATCGGGCTTCAAAATGCTGAGAAGCGCATGTCAACGTAGAAATCTTAGCACAAACTTACTTCACCACCTCCATAGGAGGCAAAGTTTGTAAAACTGAATTGTGGGTGTGGTGAGGGGTGTATTTATAGGCATTTTGAGGTTTGGGAAACTTTGCCCCTCCTGGTAGGAATGTATATCGCATACGTCACTAGCTCATGGACTCTTGCTAATATGAAAGAAATGAATTTATCAGGTAAGTTCTTACATAAATTGTTTTTTATCCTTCCCTCTCTAGTGACTCTTGCGTGGAGTTCCACATCTTGGGTATTTGATATCCCATACGTCACTAGCTCATGGACTCTTGCCAATTACATGAAAGAAAACATAATTTATGTAAGAACTTACCTGATAAATTTATTTCTTTCATATTGGCAAGAGTCCATGAGGCCCACCCTTTTTCTTATGGTGGTTTTGATTTTTTTGTATAAAGCACAATTATTTGCAGATTCCTTTGTTAATGCTTTTTACTCCTTTCTTTATCACCCCACTACTTGGCTATTCGTTAAACTGAATTGTGGGTGTGGTGAGGGGTGTATTTTATAGGCATTTTGAGGTTTGGGAAACTTTGCCCCTCCTGGTACGATTGTATATCCCATACGTCACTAGCTCATGGACTCATGCCAATATGAAAGAAAGAAATGTATCAGGTTAGTTCTTACATAAATTATGCTTTTTTTTTTTTTTACTAATTAACTAAGCTTAATTAGTGCTAAACTACTTTAAAGGGACAGTCTACACCAGAATTGTTGTTTCCCCAGTTTTTCATAACCAACACGGTTATATTAATACACATTTTACCTCTGTGATTACCTTGTATCTAAGCCTCTGCAGACCGCCCCTTATTTCAGTTCTTTTGACAGAATTGCATTTTATCAGTGGTGACTCATAAATAACTCCACGGAAGTGAGCACGTTATCTTCACACATGAACTAGCGCTGTCTAGCTGTAACAACTGTCAAAATGCTGAGATAAGAGGAAGCCTTCAAGGGCTTAGAAATTAGCAAATCAGCCTAGCTAGGTTTAGCTTTCAACAATGAATACCAAGAGAACAAAGCAAATGTGATGCTAAAAGTGAATTGGAAAGTTGTTTAAAATTGCATGCTCTATCTGAATCATGAAATTTTAATTTTAACTAGACTGTCCCTTTAAAGGGACACTGAACCCAAATATTTTCTTTTGTAATTCAGAAAGAGCATGCAATTTTAAGCAACTTTCTAATTTACTCCTATTATCAATTTTTCTTCATTCTCTTGGTATCTTTATTTGAAATGCAAGAATGTAAGTTTAGATGCCGGCCCATTTTTGGTGAACAACCTGGGTTGTCCTTGCTGATTGGTGGATAAATTCATCCACCAATAAAAAAGTGCTGTCCAGAGGACTGAAACCAAAAAAAAGCTTAGATGCCTTTTTCAAATAAAAATAGCAAGAGAACAAAGAAAAATTGATAATAGGAGTAAAATTAGAAAGTTGCTTAAAATTGCATGCTCTTTCTGAATTACAAAAGAAAAAATTTGGGTTCAGTGTCCCTTTAATATTAACTTTCCCCAAACATGAAACTGACAATCTGCAAAAGGAAATACATGAACCTGAGTCATGGCAAATATAAGTACAATACATATATTTAGAACTATATATAAATGCATAAAGTGCCAAACCATAGCTGAGGGGTCTTAAGTAATAAAAACATACTTACCAAAAAAGACACCCATCCACATATAGCAGATAGCCAAACCAGTACTGAAACAGTTATCAGTAGAGGTAATGGTATATGAGAGTATATTGTTGATCTGAAAAGGGAGGTAGGAGATGAATCTCTACGACCGATAACAAAGAACCTATGAAAAAGACCCCCATTAGGAAAATCATTGCATTCAATAGGTGATACTCTCCACGTCCCTATGACATTTGCTGTACTCTGAGAGGAATCGGGCTTCAAAATGCTGAGAAGCGCATGTCAACGTAGAAATCTTAGCACAAACTTACTTCACCACCTCCATAGGAGGCAAAGTTTGTAAAACTGAATTGTGGGTGTGGTGAGGGGTGTATTTATAGGCATTTTGAGGTTTGGGAAACTTTGCCCCTCCTGGTAGGATTGTATATTCCATACGTCACTAGCTCATGGACTCTTGCCAATTACATGAAAGAAATATAGCAGATAGCCAAACCAGTACTGAAACAGTTATCAGTAGAGGTAATGGTATATGAGAGTATATTGTTGATCTGAAAAGGGAGGTAGGAGATGAATCTCTACGACCGATAACAGAGAACCTATGAAAAAGACCCCCATTAGGAAAATCATTACATTCAATAGGTGATACTCATCCACCAATAAAAAAGTGCTGTCCAGAGTATTGAAACAAAAAAGAAGCTTAGATGCCTTCTTTTTCAAATAAAGATAGCAAGTGAACGAAGAAATATTGATAATAGGAGTAAATTAGAAAGTTGCTTAAAATTGCATGCTCTATCTGAATCGCAAAAGAAAAAAAATTTGGGTTCAGTGTCCCTTTAAGGAAATATAAGAGGGCTGGCTACCCCAGTTTATTTTCTTATATTCACATGTGCAAATAGTTCATGCTATATCTGCGTATTAGTTTGTTATTACCAAAGGGTTGTTTTGTTCTGGGGGCACAGGGAAATCCGTGAAAAGAAAAAATATTGACCAACATGCTCATATGACAAAATAAAGCAACATTATTCATTGCAAAATTCTCAGATATAAAAGGTTCACTGTTATGCAGCTTACAATTTGTGTTTAATGTGCCCTTAAAGTGAATGTAAATTTTGATGCTAAAGTGCCCGTTTTTTAAAAATTCTATTAAAAACAGGGGCACTTTAATTCATCAAAATTTACATTTCACTCCTGTTGTGAAAAAAAAACTTACCTTTTTAAACTTGATAGCAGCTCCAGCTTCCTCCGGTCGTCGCAAGCCATTTCTGATGTCAGAAATGATGGATAGGTCATCATCCAATCACGGCTCCCCCCCCCCGGGGGAATCAGTGTCTGATTCAACGCTGTGATTGGAGGAAGCCGAATTCCTCATTTTAGACTCAGGAAGAGGCTTTGCAGTGGGTGGAGGAAGCTGGAGCTGCTGTCAAGATGAAAAGGTAAGTTTTTTTTTTTTCACAACAGGAGTGAAATGTAAATTTTGATGAATTAAAGTGCCCCTGTTTTTAATTGAATTTTTAAAAAACAGGCACTTTAGCATCAAAATTTACATTCACTTTAACCTTAAAAAGTCCGCAGGGTGCATTTCAAGTATTAGAAATTGCTACATTTTAGAGCTATGAAATGGGGGAAACAAATAATGAAAATATATTGCCACTTTCCTATAAATCTTCAGCCATACATATGGCCAAGAGAAAAGAGTAAAACAGAAAAGTAGGATAGATAATGCACAGGAAGTCAAGTGCAAACCAGTACTGCCATCAACTGCACCAAAAAAGCTGAGTTGTGTGGACTCTCACCATCATAAAATGAATTAATTTATTAGGTAAGCATATATGTTTATTTCTAATGGCAGTGAGAATCCACAAATTCATTCATAACCTATGGGAAATACTTCACTTGGCCACCAGGAGGAGGCAAAGACACCCTAATCAGAGCCTTGAAATATCCATCCCACTTCCCCTACCCTCTCAGTAGTTCTTTGCCTCGTTCATGGAGGTAGGCAGAGAGAGGTGCTCTGCTGAAGAATCTGAAGTTATTGTCCTCAATGGATTGTTTCCTGCAAGAGAGGACTGGGGAGTTTTTGAAAGCCATGTCATTCTGTTAGTAGAGTTTTGCTATGTATTAGCTGCTGGATTTTGCTGGGAAGTTCCTATGCCCCTTCCAGATAACTATGCTACCTCCCTTTATGGCAGTGTTGGTTACACTGACTTTCCTTGTGTTCCAGGTCTCCTCAGAATGAACTGAAGCTGGGTAAGTCCTGATTTTTATTCTTTATCCCCTTTAATGGCTTGTTGCCTGAAAGAGTAGGAGATATAGCCAGATAGCCTGCAGCCTAAAACAGTCAGGGGTTAGTTACTCCTTTATTGCGGCACTCATTTTAGGGCAATTCTGGGCATTATATGGGACCTCAGGACTGAGGTTATTCCTGAAAATGGCATTTACATATGAATTTATTAATATTTCATGCTCACACAGTGTGTGTGTGTGTGGGGGGGGGGTAGTAGCCTACTTGGAGGGATACCATAGCGCTCTTACTCCGTTATGGAGACTGAAGTGACTTAGCTTGCATGTACATACATGATCACTCAGTGTGTGAAGGTGCTAGTTTGGGTTGGCTTTATTATTGCACCTTCTGAAGGGATACTTAGTGCTCCATTAAAGGTCCAGTTAGTGACTAAAAGATGGGACCGTCGGTGGTGGGGTTAACGATTTTTATCCTGCTGCAGGTCTGTTTTTGCAGACACTTCGTTAGCTCCGTTATGGGATTATACAGAGTTATCAGTGCTAGACTGATGTTATTGTACATCTTCAAGCGCTCAATTTCCTTTGATTCTTATACTAGAACAATGTTACTAAGTTAGAGAAGTTAAAATATAACTTATTTCGATAATTAAAAAAAATGTTAATATTAAAAACACAAGGAAACTTTGGATCATGAAATATATGTGCTTAGGCTAATGGATTCAAGAGTGGATAAGGATACGGTCTCTTTAACAGGCCTAGGATGGGGTTTTTAATCCACAGTCTGTCAATGTGTTAGTATATTTGTGGCCTTCTAATATTGTTTCAAATAACAGTTGTGATATAACAATAAACTGTCTAAACCAAGCTTATAAAATCATCTACTTGTAAATACATCAATCATTATATTGTTAAGATTAAAGGCAGATATTGTCTTATGTATAAATGCGCTGCAGCTATGGAGAACAATAAAAGTGTGTATATACACTAAAGCTCGATGTGACCTTCTGCCACCTTGATTTTCCTACGTTTGCCAAGCAGCAAATGCATTAAGGTAATCTTTTCACAATGTTATGAGACAATCAGTAATGAACCACACTATCTTAGAGTTAAAGGGACACTGAACCCAAATTTTTTCTTTTGTGATTCAGATAGAACATACAATTTTAAGCAACTTTCTAATTTACTCCTATTATCAATTTTTCTTTGTTCTCTTGCTATCTTTATTTGAAGAACAAAGGCATCTAAGGTTTTTATTTGGTTCAGAACTCTGGACAGCATTTTTTTTTATTGGTGGATGAATTTATCCACCAATCAGCAAGGACAACCCAGGTTGTTCACCAAAAATGGGCCGGCATCTAAACTTACATTCTTGCATTTTAAATAAAGATACCAAGAAAATGAAGAAAATTTGATAATAGGAGTAAATTAGAAAGTTGCTTAAATGCTCTATCTGAATCACAAAAGAAGAAAATTGGGTTCAGTGTCCCTTTAACTGTTATGCATTCAGATCACACTATAATTTAAGAGGTGCTATCGATGGATTAACATTGTATAGTATTCTAATCTTAACCAGCGTTAGCTTGCTATTAAAAACAATCAGAGAGCTCATTAATACTCCACACCCTCCCCCCTTTTTTTATTTTTATTTTTAAAATGGGAAGGTGAGGAGTATTAATGGGCTCTCCGACTGTTTTTTTAATAGCAAGTTTTTTTTTTTCTTTTAAATTATTTTTATTGATAGTTTTACATGTAACATAAACAAATAAGCAGGTTCTTGAGACCACAAATTATACATCTACAGGTAAATTTACTGCATTTCTTAACTAGTCGTTTTAGATAACTCTATAAGAAAAAAAGGGGGGGATGAGGGGGAAGGGAATCATAGAGAGGGTCAACGGGGCAAGGGATAGAGGGGCAAATTAGCAGAAAAAGGAGAGTGATATAGAAGAGCCTCCTTGCACTTAATTTGGTTGAAGATAGTAGAATATGTCCAGGGTAATTATAAAATCTAACATTATATAATTAGTGAAGGGATAGCACTATAGATTCAGGATGGTCTTTGCTCCCACAAAAAAATATCTAGTATAAAGTCTTTCTTTCCCAAAAAACAGTAATGTCTTTTTTCCAGGGCTAGAATATGTGTTATTTCAGTTTCCCACTGGTTAAAAGGGGGGGATGTTTGTTTCCAAAATCTAGGTATAATACGTTTGGCACAAGTGAGCATCAATTGTAGGAGTTTTTTGCGGTAAATACATTGTATTTTAGGAACTATGTTTAGTAAGATGATTGATGCTGAGAGAGCAAGTTGTGTGCTTAAAGTAAGGTTAATGCAACGCTCAATTTGAGCCCAAAAATCTGAAAGTTTGTTACAGGACCACCATATATGAGTCAGTATGAGTGAGGTTGAAGATAAGTGGGTCATGCGAAAGCTTCGCAACCAAGCGTCATTCGGGATCTGGACTTGAAGTTCAGCTTCCCATTTAGAAGTATAGGAGGGTAATCTAATTGTGTGTGTAGCCCTTAGTAACTTATGTGTAATGGAGAGGTGAGACTTATGGATATCTTTTGTAAGGCATAGTTTTTCAAAGGGATTAAGTGGGTGAATGCAATCATTTCTGTGGGGGCCTTTAAAGATCGCTTGTCGGATTTGAAAGTAGAAGAACCAGCTGTGGAAAGGGGAGCCTATTGAATCCCTCAGAACTATTCTATCTTTCATTAGTGATGAGTCTATAAGAATAGCAAGTTATTTTTTATAGCTTTTTACTTTTGAACCAGACGCACACCAGAAGTTGAAATCGAGCAGAGTTAACGTGCGAGCAGGAACGCAAACTACAGCTCCACTCGTAATATAGCCCTAAGATGGCTAACGCACATCAGAAACAGGAGGGTGTGTTAAAAACAAAATGTATGCTTCCATGATAAATTTAATTATTTCATGATGGTTAGAGTCCATGAGGCATTACATGTGTGAAATTCCCTTCCTGACCACTCGGAGGAGGCAAATGATACCGCAACACATACATATAGCCAAAGATATGTGAAAACCCAAAACTGCAGGAAAGATTAAGAAGGGCAAGTACTGCCACCACCTGAACTAAAATAAAGGGCAGGGCTCATAGACTATCAACATAATAAAATAAATGAATTTATCAGGTACACATAAATGTTGTTTTCTTTCATCAGATGGTGAGAGTTCACATGTGGAAATCAATGACCAAACAGTGAAGTATACGGGATCACCATGAAATATGGAGTAACAGTGAAGGCAGATATTTACTAATCAGGCACTATGGCCTGCAAAACCTTCCTGCACAAAGCAGCTTCAGAAACGGCATACACATAAAAGTGATAAAACTTCAAAAAAGTGTGCAAAGAAGACCAAGTAGCTACCTTGTAAATCTGCTCAAAATAAGCCTCATTACAAAAGGCTCAAGAAGTGGCAACTGCTCTAGTAGAATGAGTAGTAATGCACTCAGGAGGAATTATCCCTGCAACCAAATAAGCCTTACACATTAAGGATTTAAAGGGACATAATACTCATATGCTAAATCACTTGAATGATGCAGCATAACTGGAAAAACCGGACAGGAAAATCACCTGAACAACTCTATGTAAAAAAGGAAGATATTTTACCTCACAAATTCCGCAGCTCACCAGAGTAAGTGCTGTGTAAAAAGTTATCTTTCAGTCTTTTCAGCCCAGCTTCAGGTAAAAAAAAACAACTTAAACTGAATAGGGAAATAACATGAGTGTGCATGAGGCACACTCCCTTGTAAGTCCCGGGGCAGGCATACTGATTTGCTGCTTAAAATCCTATACAATGCAGTGTGAATACTTAGGACATTTTGAGGTAAAAATATAATTTATACTTACCTGATAAATTCTTTTATTTCCTGGCATGGAGAGTCAACGAATCCATTCAATTACTACAAAACAAGAGAGAGACAGATGCGCCACATGGCCCAATATTGTTTGTTCAACACAATGTATATGATCTAGTCGTGCTAATGCAAACTCACAATTCAGGGAGCACTTCAATCAGTGCAATAGAAGCAGCCTGGGATCAATCACAGTCACCCAGCAGACCGACCTCTAGGATAAAGTGGAGTAATCTGTAGTGGATATATAGAGAGACACAGAGGTGCCTATATGGCCTAGTACAGTTTGGACCCAGGATATATTACAGTGTTTAAAGTAATATACTCACATTTGATATAGCATCTACAGTGATGCTATTCAAGCAGGATGGGATCAATGTAGTCACCCAACAGACTTTAGACAGGGTATCCACAGGAAGCTAATGGGAATTAAACTCTTGACCGCCAGGTGGAGGCAAAGAACACCCCAGCAAAGCTTCAAGTATCCTCCCACTATCCACAATCCCCAGTCATTCAGCCGAGGAATTATAGAAAGAAAAGAAAAAACAAAGGGTAAAGTGGTGCCTGAGGTTTAGAAAATGACAAAAAGCTGTCTTAAAATAAGGGTGGGTCATGGACTCTCCATGCCAGGAAAGAAAATAATTTATCAGGTAAGTATAAATTATGTTTTCTTTCCAATGGCATAGAGAGTCCAAGAATCCATTCAATTACTAGTGGGAACAAATACCAAAGCTAGAGTCCACAGAATGGAAGATACGGATACACAAGACAGGCGAACCTAAACAGAAGGCATCATTGCTTGAAGAACTTTCCTCCAACAGAAACCTTAGCTCAGGCAAAAACATCAAATTTGGAAAAAGTATGCAATGATGACCAAGTGGCCGCCTTGCAAATCTGTTTCATAGAAGCATCATTTTTAAAGGCCCAAGAGGAAGCGACAGCCCTTGTGGAGTGAGCTGCAATTTTCTCTGGAGGCTTCTGTCCAGCTGTCTCATAAGCCAATCAAATAACACTTCTCCATCAGAAGGAGAGAGTAGAAGAAGTGGCCTTCTGACCCCTTCGTTTACCAGAAAAGACAACAAAAAGCAGAAGATTGACAAAAATCTTCCGTAACCTGTAAATAGAACTTCGAACCACGCACAACATCCAGATTGTGCAACAACCGTTCCTTCTTAGAGGAAGAATTAGGACAAAAAGAAGGAACAACAATTTCTTTGTTAATATTGCGTTCCGAAACCACCTTAGACAGAGGCATAACTAGAAACCACAGGGCCCAGGTGCAAGAATCTAAGAAGTGCCCCCCACCCCCCAAAAAAACATAATTTATGCTTACCTGATAAATTCCTTTCTTCTGTAGTGTGATCAGTCCACGGGTCATCATTACTTCTGGGATATTACTCCTCCCCAACAGGAAGTGCAAGAGGATTCACCCAGCAGAGCTGCATATAGCTCCTCCCCTCTACGTCACTCCCAGTCATTCGACCAAGGACCAACGAGAAATGAAAAGCCAAGGGTGAAGTGGTGACTGGAGTATAAATTAAAAAATATTTACCTGCCTTAAAAACAGGGCGGGCCGTGGACTGATCACACTACAGAAGAAAGGAATTTATCAGGTAAGCATAAATTATGTTTTCTTCTGTTAAGTGTGATCAGTCCACGGGTCATCATTACTTCTGGGATACCAATACCAAAGCAAAAGTACACGGATGACGGGAGGGATAGGCAGGCTCTTTATACAGAAGGAACCACTGCCTGAAGAACCTTTCTCCCAAAAATAGCCTCCGATGAAGCAAAAGTGTAAAATTTGTAAAATTTGGAAAAAGTATGAAGCGAAGACCAAGTTGCAGCCTTGCAAATCTGTTCAACAGAGGCCTCATTCTTGAAGGCCCAAGTGGAAGCCACAGCTCTAGTAGAATGAGCTGTAATTCTTTCAGGAGGCTGCTGTCCAGCAGTCTCATAAGCTAAACGAATTATGCTACGAAGCCAAAAAGAAAGAGAGGTAGCGGAAGCTTTTTGACCTCTCCTCTGCCCAGAGTAAATGACAAACAGAGAAGACGTTTGTCGAAATTCCTTAGTTGCCTGTAAGTAAAATTTTAGAGCACGGACTACATCCAGGTTGTGCAGTAGACGTTCCTTCTTTGAAGAAGGATTTGGGCATAAAGAAGGAACAACAATCTCTTGATTGATATTCCTGTTAGTAACTACCTTAGGTAAGAACCCAGGTTTAGTACGCAGGACTACCTTATCCGAATGAAAAATCAAATAAGGAGAATCACAATGTAAGGCTGATAATTCAGAGACTCTTCGAGCCGAGGAAATAGCCATTAAAAATAGAACTTTCCAAGATAACAACTTTATATCAATGGAATGAAGGGGTTCAAACGGAACGCCCTGTAAAACATTAAGAACAAGGTTTAAACTCCATGGTGGAGCAACAGTTTTAAACACAGGCTTAATTCTGGCCAAAGCCTGACAAAAAGCCTGGATGTCAGGAACTTCTGACAGACGTTTGTGTAACAGAATGGACAGAGCTGAGATCTGTCCCTTTAATGAACTAGCAGATAAACCCTTTTCTAAACCTTCTTGTAGAAAAGACAATATCCTAGGAATCCTAACCTTACTCCAAGAGTAACCTTTGGATTCACACCAATATAGGTATTTACGCCATATCTTATGGTAAATCTTTCTGGTAACAGGTTTCCTAGCCTGTATTAAGGTATCAATAACTGACTCAGAAAATCCACGTCTTGATAAAATCAAGCGTTCAATTTCCAAGCAGTCAGCTTCAGAGAAGTTAGATTTTGATGTTTGAAGGGACCCTGTATCAGAAGGTCCTGTTTCAGAGGTAGAGACCAAGGTGGACAGGATGACATGTCCACCAGGTCTGCATACCAAGTCCTGCGTGGCCACGCAGGTGCTATTAGAATCACTGATGCTCTCTCTTGTTTGATTCTGGCAATCAATCGAGGAAGCAACGGGAAGGGTGGAAACACGTAAGCCATCCTGAAGTCCCAAGGTGCTGTCAGAGCATCTATCAGGACTGCTCCTGGATCCCTGGATCTGGACCCGTAACGAGGAAGCTTGGCGTTCTGTCGAGACGCCATGAGATCTATCTCTGGTTTGCCCCAACGTCGAAGTATTTGGGCAAAGACCTCCGGATGAAGTTCCCACTCCCCCGGATGAAAAGTCTGACGACTTAAGAAATCCGCCTCCCAGTTCTCCACTCCCGGGATGTGGATTGCTGACAGGTGGCAAGAGTGAGACTCTGCCCAGCAAATTATCTTTGATACTTCCATCATAGCTAGGGAGCTTCTTGTCCCTCCCTGATGGTTGATGTAAGCTACAGTCGTGATGTTGTCCGACTGAAACCTGATGAACCCCCGAGTTGTCAACTGGGGCCAAGCCAGGAGGGCATTGAGAACTGCTCTCAATTCCAGAATGTTTATTGGCAGGAGACTCTCCTCCTGACTCCATTGTCCCTGAGCCTTCAGAGAATTCCAGACGGCACCCCAACCTAGAAGGCTGGCGTCTGTTGTTACAATTGTCCAGTCTGGTCTGCTGAATGGCATCCCCCTGGACAGATGTGGCCGAGAAAGCCACCATAGAAGAGAATTTCTGGTCTCTTGATCCAGATTCAGAGAAGGGGATACGTCTGAGTAATCCCCATTCCACTGACTTAGCATGCACAGTTGCAGTAGTCTGAGGTGTAAGCGTGCAAAGGGTACTATGTCCATTGCCGCTACCATTAAGCCGATTACCTCCATGCATTGAGCCACTGACGGGTGTTGAATGGAATGAAGGGTGCGGCAAGCACTTTGAAGTCTTGTTAGCCTGTCCTCTGTCAGGTAAATCTTCATTTCTACAGAATCTATAAGAGTCCCCAGGAAGGGAACTCTTGTGAGTGGAACGAGTGAACTTTTCTTTTCGTTCACCTTCCATCCATGTGACCTTAGAAATGCCAGCACTAACTCTGTATGAGACTTGGCAGTTTGAAAGCTTGAAGCTTGTATCAGAATGTCGTCTAGGTATGGAGCTACCGAGATTCCCCGCGGTCTTAGTACCGCCAGAAGAGCACCCAGAACCTTTGTGAAGATTCTTGGAGCTGTAGCCAATCCGAATGGAAGAGCCACAAACTGGTAATGCCTGTCTAGGAAGGCAAACCTTAGGTACCGATAATGATCTTTGTGAATCGGTATGTGAAGGTAAGCATCTTTTAAATCTACAGTGGTCATGTATTGACCCTCTTGGATCATAGGTAAAATTGTCCGAATAGTCTCCATCTTGAACGATGGAACTCTTAGGAATTTGTTTAGGATCTTTAAGTCCAGGATTGGTCTGAAAGTTCCCTCTTTTTTGGTAACCACAAACAGATTTGAGTAAAACCCCTGTCCCTGTTCCGATCGTGGAACTGGATGGATTACTCCCATTAACAAGAGCTCTTGTACGCAGCGTAGAAACGCCTCTTTCTTTGTCTGGATTGTTGACAATCTTGACAGATGAAATCTCTCTCTTGGAGGAGAGTATTTGAAGTCCAGAAGGTATCCCTGAGATATTATCTCTAGCGCCCAGGGATCCTGAACATCTCTTGCCCAAGCCTGGGCGAAGAGAGAAAGTCTGCCCCCCACTAGATCCGATCCCGGATCGGGGGCCCTCAATTCATGCTGTTTTAGGGGCAGCAGCAGGTTTCCTAGTCTGCTTGCCCTTGTTCCAGGACTGGTTAGGTTTCCAGCCTTGTCTGTAGCGAGCAACAGCTCCTTCCTGTTTTGGTGCAGAGGAAGTTGATGCTGCTCCTGCTTTGAAATTACGAAAGGAACGAAAATTAGACTGTCTAGTCTTGGCTTTGGCTTTGTCCTGAGGCAGGGCATGGCCTTTACCTCCTGTAATGTCAGCGATAATCTCTTTCAACCCGGGCCCGAATAAGGTCTGCCCTTTGAAAGGTATATTAAGCAATTTAGACTTAGAAGTAACATCAGCTGACCAGGATTTTAGCCACAGCGCCCTGCGTGCCTGAATGGCGAATCCTGAATTCTTCGCCGTAAGTTTAGTAAGATGTACTACTGCCTCCGAAATGAATGAATTCGCTAGTTTAAGGACTCTAAGCCTGTCCGTAATGTCGTCCAGAGTAGCTGAACCAATGTTCTCTTCCAGAGACTCAATCCAGAATGCCGCTGCAGCCGTGATCGGCGCAATGCATGCAAGGGGTTGCAATATAAAACCTTGTTGAACAAACATTTTCTTAAGGTAACCCTCTAACTTTTTATCCATTGGATCTGAAAAAGCACAGCTATCCTCCACCGGGATAGTGGTACGCTTAGCTAAGGTAGAAACTGCTCCCTCCACCTTAGGGACCGTTTGCCATAAGTCCCTTGTGGTGGCGTCTATTGGAAACATTTTTCTAAATATCGGAGGGGGTGAGAACGGCACACCGGGTCTATCCCACTCCTTAGTAACAATTTCAGTAAGTCTCTTAGGTATAGGAAAAACCTCAGTACTCGTCGGTACCGCAAAATATTTATCCAACCTACACATTTTCTCTGGTATTGCAACTGTGTTACAATCATTCAGAGCCGCTAACACCTCCCCTAGTAATACACGGAGGTTTTCCAGTTTAAATTTAAAATTTGAAATATCTGAATCCAGTCTGTTTGGATCAGAACCGTCACCCACAGAATGAAGTTCTCCGTCCTCATGTTCTGCCACCTGTGACGCAGTGTCTGACATGGCCCTAATATTATCAGCGCACTCTGTTCTCACCCCAGAGTGATCACGCTTACCTCTTAGTTCTGGTAATTTAGCCAAAACCTCAGTCATAACAGTAGCCATATCCTGTAATGTGATTTGTAATGGCCGCCCAGATGTACTCGGCGCTACAATATCACGCACCTCCCTCTGAGCGGGAGATGTAGGTACTGACACGTGAGGCGAGTTAGTCGGCATAACTCTCCCCTCGTTGTTTGGTGAAATTTGTTCAATTTGTACAGATTGACTTTTATTTAAAGTAGCATCAATACAGTTAGTACATAAATTTCTATTGGGCTCCACTTTGGCATTGCAACAAATGACACAGGTATCATCCTCTGAATCAGACATGTTTAACACACTAGCAAATAAACTTGCAACTTGGAAATACAATTCAATTAGAATAATATTAAAACGTACTGTGCCTTTAAGAAGCACAGAAGATCTATGACAGTTGAAAATTAATAAATTGAAACAGTTATAGCCTCAATCCTTGTAAACAACACAACTTTAGCAAAGGTTTAATCCCATTAGCAAAGATAACAAATTCTGAAAGCAGGAAACAAATTACAGAATAAACGTTTTTTATCTCAGTCAAACTATAATTCTCACAGCTCTGCTGAGAGAAATTACCTCCCTCAAAATAAGTTTTGAAGACCCCTGAGCTCTGTAGAGATGAACCGGATCATGCAGGGAATACAATGAGTTGCTGACTGAAATATTTGATGCATAGTAAAAGCGCCAAAAAACGGCCCCTCCCCCTCACACACAGCAGTGAGGGAGAACAGAAACTGTCAGAAAAACAGATTAAGCAACTGCCAAGTGGAAAAATAGTGCCCAAACATTTATTCACACAGTACCTCAGCAAATGAAAACGATTTTACATTCCAGCAAAAACGTTAAACATAATCTCTAGTTATTAAACAGCTTTATGTATTTCTTACAGTGTAATTCTAGTGAAGTACCATTCCCCAGAATACTGAAGTGTAAAGTATACATACATGACATTATATCGGTATGGCAGGATTTTCTCATCAATTCCATTGTCAGAAAATAAAAACTGCTACATACCTCTATGCAGATTCATCTGCCCGCTGTCCCCTGATCTGAAGTTTACCTCACTCCTCAGATGGCCGAGAACAGCAATATGATCTTAACTACTCCGGCTAAAATCATAGCAAAACTCTGGTAGATTCTTCTTCAAACTCTGCCAGAGAGGTAATAACACACTCCGGTGCTATTTTAAAATAACAAACTTTTGATTGAAGATATAAAACTAAGTATAATCACCATAGTCCTCTCACACATCCTATCTAGTCGTTGGGTGCAAGAGAATGACTGGGAGTGACGTAGAGGGGAGGAGCTATATGCAGCTCTGCTGGGTGAATCCTCTTGCACTTCCTGTTGGGGAGGAGTAATATCCCAGAAGTAATGATGACCCGTGGACTGATCACACTTAACAGAAGAAAAAGTGAATTTTATACATCTTTTTTAAAAAAAAAACAAACAAACATTTAACACAGAAAAAAAAAGTGAATCAGATTACATGTCTGTAAAAGGAGGTACCCTGTGCCCACAGTCTGTGAGATGGTCTGACCCCCTATTACTGTATATAGTGACACTGTTTAACCCACCGGTACTGTATATAGTGAGTCAGTGACACAGTCTGTAATCTGCCGGTGAGATGGCTGGCCTGACCCTACCCGCCCCACTACAGTAGTCTGTGACATGGTCCAAACCCCCCGTACTGTATATAGTGGTACTGTATAGTGACACTGTTTACCCCAGCCCCTCCATGCTGTAGTAACAAGGTCTGTAATTTGCTGGTTCCACAAACATATACACACACACACACACACACACACACACAAATACACACTCAGTCACATACACACACACACACACACAAACACCAATGGGTAAAACAGAAAGACTAACCCCTGTAGTCAGTGACACTAGTAAAGCATCATGTCACACTCACATGATATCAGTGCAGGCAGTGGCAGGTCAGCGTTTTTTATAAAAACAATATTTTGTTTGTTTTTTAAGCTGGGCAGTCACAATTGCGACCTCTTCACCCCCTGTAGTTTTGTCCCTGACCTTAGGTAGGAATCCTAATTTAATACAGAGAACCGCCTTATCCGCATGAAGAATAAGATAAGGAGAATCACACTATAGAGCCGAAAGTTCCTGAAACTCTACGAGCAGAGGAAATTGCCAGCAGAAACAAAAACCTTCCAGGACAATATCAACAGAATGCATAGGCTGAAATGGAGCCTGCTGCAGAACCTTAAAGGGACAGTTAACACCAGCATTTGTGTTGTTTAAAAAGCTAGATAATCCCTTTATTACCCATTCCCCAGTTTTGCATAACCAACACTGTTATATTAATATACTTTTTACCTCTGTGATTTACCTGTATCTAAGCATCTTCTGACATCCCCTGATCACATGACATTTTATTTATTATCTATTGACTTTCATGTTAGCCAATTAGTGCAGTGTCTGCTACAAGCCACGGGCGTGATCACAATGTTATCTATTGGGCTGACATGAACTAGCTCTCCCCTGTTGTGAAAAGCAAATAAAAAAGCATGTGACAAGAGGCGGCCTTCAAGGGCTTAGAAATTATCATATGAGCCTTACTAGGTTTAGCTTTCAACTAAGAATACCAATTTGGTGATAAAAATAAATTGGAAAGTTGTTTAAAATGAAATGCCCTATTCGAAACATGAAAGATTGTTTGAATTTGACTGTCCCTTTAAGAACTAGATTAAAGGGATAGGAAAGTCAAAATTAAACTTGCATGATTCAGATAGAGCATATAATTTTAAGGCACTTTTTAAATTCACTTCTATTTTCAAATGTGCTTCGTTCTCTTAGTATCCCTTGTTAAAAAATGAATACGCACATATCATACACTAGTGGGAGCTGCTGCTAATTGGTGCCTGCACACATTTGTCGTTGTGATTGACTAAATAGATATTTTCAGCTTCCTGTCAGTAGTGCAATGCTGTCCCTTCAGCAATGGATAACAAGAGAATAAAGGGTTGGGGTGGACAAGATTTAAATCCTATCCTATATCCCTGGAAACTACATCCACTGCCCTAGGATCTGGAACGTCGTGAATTGAAGGCTGCTGAAAGAAGTAAAGCCTGCCCCCTACCTGATCCAGAACTGGATCGAGGGCGGCCCCTTCATGCTGACTTAGCATCAGCGGAAGGCTTTCTGGACTGCTTACTCTTATTCCAGGGATGGCTAGCTCTCCAAGAAGTCTTGGCTTGCTTAGATTTAAAAGAGGAAGATTTCTGTCTCTTAAAGGGACACTGAACCCAATTTTTTTCTTTCGTGATTCTGATAGAGTATGAAATTTTAAGCATTTTTCTAATTTACTCCTATTATCAAATTTTCTTCTTTCTCTTGGTATCTTTATTTGAAATGCAAGAATGTAAGTTTAGATGCCGGACCATTTTTGGTGAACAACCTGGGTTGTCCTTTCTGATTGGTGGATCAATTAATCCACCAATAAAAAAGTGCTGTCCAGAGTTCTGCCTTCTTTTTCAAATAAAGATAGCAAGAGAACGAAGAAAAATTGATAATAGGAGTAAATTAGAAAGTGGCTTAAAATTGCATGCTCTATCTGAATCACAAAAGAAAAAAATTGGGTTCAGTGTCCCTTCAAAGTTACGGAAGGAACGAAAATTAGAAGTCTGACGACCCTTGGGTCTATTCCTCTTATCCTGTGGTAAAAAGACTCCTTTTCCACCAGTAACCGTGAAAATGATCTCTGCCAGACTAGGACCAAATAAAGTCTTACCCTTTAAAGATAGAGACAGAAGCTTGGATTTGGAAGTCACATCCGCACACCAAGACTGTAACCAAGGGGCTCTGCAGGCTAGTATTGCAAAACTAGAAATCTTTGCTCCCAGCCTGACAACATGCATACTGGCAACACAGATAAAAGTATTAGCCAACGGAGGCGGGGCTTGGCCGCACAGTGTAATGGCCGCGGTGTAGAACAGCTCTCAGGCCCTTATCCCTCAGATGGGCTTAATAAGTATAATTAGCAGGGACACATAAACAGATTTGGCGGCTGAGAGGTGCCTAACAGCTGGGGAAGCAAAACAGACAAGGAGCGCTCTTTTATTCAAGCCGTAGCGCCGGATAAATATGTAGTGGCGCGCTCCTGAGCAGATACAAAAAGAGCTACGGAGGCCACGTGGAGACTCTCAGGCAGCAGAGAACAACGAGAGCCATCACCGGAGCACCACAGAACACAGGAGACAACGCTACAAGCTGTGCTGAGGTAAAGACACATACCCTAGAAGCAGCTGAGAGCAGGGTTTAGGGGAGAGGTGTCGTAACATCAAAGGGCTGCTGAAAAGCGAAGATTACTGCAGGGCCTCCGTGGGACTTAACATAGCACAGGAGCTAGAAAGTACAGTAAGAAGGAAAACGGAGCACAGAGCAGCAATGGGGTTTTTTTTTTAAACAAGAAAAAAAGGGAGATAATCTTAACTAAGCAAAGGGGCAAAGCTAAGTAATAAGGAGCCATATTTTTTTTTTTAAACCCAAGCCAACAAAAACTGTGTATGACCACATTATAGGAGAAACTTATACCACAAAACCAGTAAACTGCCACAACCCAAAAAAAAAAGAAAAAAAAATATAATAAGCTATTAACATATTATTACTGCACTCAAGAAGGCACAACATTGATCGCATAGATTAAGCTCAGAGACAAACATTGCTCATTGGGTAAAGCAGCAGCTAGATATCGTCTGTAACATAACACTAAGCAAAGGAGACACCTATATGAGTGGTAGAAAAATAAAAGACTAAGCACATTCACTGCATAAAAACAGGCCCCAAAATAAGACAAAAACAGGTTATTGGGCATGCCAGCAAAAAAAAAAAAAAATCTGACACTCCAGCAAAAGCAAAAAAAAAAATCAACCACTACCTAAAACCTCTAGAGAGTGAAGCTACTAAGAACATTAACACTGCAGACATGGCACAGCCAACCTCACAGCCATCAGGACTTCAGTTGGAAGGTCGCCCTGGAGAAATTACCAAAGCTGACCTCCTACTACTAGCAACAAAAGAGGATATAAAGACGGCTATGACAGACATGCGGGACATGTTTAGTGAACTTAAAAAAGATATCAAAAAGGTAGAGCGCAAAGTCTCCACACTAGAAGAAGGTCACAATATAGCGACGCAAGACATTCAGCACTTATCCCAATTATCATATAATCAAGATGAAATCATCCATAATCTTATGGTAAAGGTAGAAGACCTAGACAACAGGGTCGCCGAAACAACCTGAGAATCAGAGGAGTACCAGAAAGTATCCAACCACAGGCGATCCCAGGTTGTCTACAAGATCTTTTTAGAACTGTAAAAGGCAACAATACATCACCAGACATAATACTGGAACGTGCCCATAGAGCACTAAGACCTAAACCACCCGCAAAGGCACCACCAAGGGACATAATCGTGAAATTCCTCAACTTTTTAGAGAAAGAAGAGGTGCCGAAGCATGCACGCCAAAAAAGCCAACTCACACATGCATAGTCATACAAATCTTCACAGATCTGAGCCCTACCACTCTGCAAAAGCGCAGGGATCTGCAATTTGTAACCTCTGTATTAAGAACACACAAGATACCATACCGATGGGGATTTCCTGTGAGTATCACAGCCACAAAAGGAGACACAATACCATACCGATGGGGATTTCCTGTGAGTATCACAGCCACAAAAGGAGACACAATACCATACCGATGGGGATTTCCTGTGAGTATCACAGCCACAAAAGGAGACAAAGCAGCAACACTCAGCAGCATTGATGACCTACAGTCATTCTGCGAGACCCTACAGATTCAAATCTCTATGCCCACTGACCGCCCACAAATGAGAGCACAGAAACAACAAAGCCAAAATGCAGAAGACCCCAGCGAAAGCACATCAACCCAGCAGGCAGCTTCTTTTACTAAGAACATTAATTTGTAGAGGACTCTGATGAATGAAAGCTGATGCTATTTGCATCTGACAGATAAGTATATTATGTAAAGGTTCATGTATATTAATTACTGTATTTAATTGTAGTAAAAAAACAGATCCCTTTCCCCATGCTTTGAGTAACACTGCTCCCAGCACTAATATACAAAGCAATACCCTGCTACCAATTTTGACTTTTATGTTCATAATGAATGCCCCTGGGGGAAAGGGCCACAGCCTCCAAACGTTATATTAGATTCGTGCCAGTTTGGCATTTACTTGATAGCCAGTTTTAAGTTCACAATATTTGATACGTATTGTTTCTTGTACA
The DNA here is from genome assembly GCF_027579735.1 of Bombina bombina. Classification (NCBI taxonomy): domain Eukaryota; kingdom Metazoa; phylum Chordata; class Amphibia; order Anura; family Bombinatoridae; genus Bombina; species Bombina bombina. The sequence goes on along the minus strand of NC_069506.1, from coordinate 181,316,873 downwards.
TATACTGCCACTAAGCATTGTTATATTACTTGTTTTAATTATACTATTTTCAATTGCTTACCTGTTCTCCCTTTTCCCTTTATCCTTCCCCCCTGATACCTCAACCCCAAAACATTCAGTACATAACACAAATAACAAGTCCAAGCAAAAATAAGATTTTGTTGAATACCTCAGGTCCACACAAATTACTATATAGAACTAGCACAAGGGTGTTAACACACCCACAACCCAACTCACTAAGTGAAAATGAATAAGGCACCCTCTGTACTTCCAATAAACTTGGTCACAATTAACGTAAAGGGGTTCAATATACCTCAAAAACGGTCAATAATTTTAAATGATTTACACAAACAAGAGCGATATAATCCTACTCCAGGAGACACATTTTAAAAAAGGAACAGAACCAAAATGGCACCACCACGTCTATACCACAGCACACTTCTCATCTGGCCCTACAAAAAAAAATGGGGTGGGTATCCTAGTGAGACAAAACATTCCACTAGAAATAACACACGTAGAAAAAGATACAGAGGGGAGATTGCTAATTTTGATGGGCCTACTTTATGGACAGCCCATCACGATAGTAAATGTATACTTCCAAAACAAGCAACAATCAACATTCATGCGCAAACTTTCAGGGAAACTATTGGATTGTACTGGGGGCAGAATGTTTTTTGGCAGAGACTTTAACGTCCCTCTCAATCCAGAAATGGATACATCTGAAAGATCCACAAGCATATCAAAAAGAGACATTAAGCACATCAACAATCAAATACAATCTCTAGCACTACATGACATATGGTGCACACTACACCCTATAACACGAGATTTCACCTTTTATTCCCACCCGCATAAGCTATACTCCAGGATTGACTATATACTAACAGACTCAATAGGACTCTCACTCATCGACTGTGTGTCGATACGACCAGCAACATGGTCAGATCATGCTCCGGTCTTTTGCCAAATCATATGGCCTAGTAGCCCAGTAACCCCATATATATGGAGACTAGAGGATGGTCTTTTAGACCATCCCCTCATTCAAATAGATATAGAAAAGGCATTAGTGGAGTATTTCAATATAAATGACACGCCAGACACAACATGGGTTAACATATGGGAGGCACATAAATGTGTTATAAGAGGGGAGCTACTAAAACACAAAGCAAATCTTATTAAGCAACACAAAGTCAAATATAGCACCCTACTTAAGGAACTTCAGCACCTAGAATCCTCTCACAAACAAGACCCAAAAAATGCTAAACTTGGTGCACGGCTACTAGAAGCCAGATCAGAACTTAATACATATCTGCACAAAGAAAAACAAAACAGGGCTTTAAAACTACAACAAAAGTATTACGACCAAGGAAACAAGGCGGGGAAGTTACTCGCCAGAGCACTTAAGCGCAAACACCTTAAAACTCACATATACAGGTTAAAGACTAAATCAGGCCTGACCAAATCTGATAGCCCTTCCTTATTAGAGGAATTTCGCTCTTACTACTCATCACTATACAACATATCTCATAGTGAAGATGGCATTAACACACTGAGCAACAAGAGGCAAGCTATACTAGATTATCTGGCTAAAATAGACCTACCCAAGCTACATGAGAACCAATCAGAAACGTTAGACTTACCGATTAGTGTCACAGAAATAAAAATAGCAATTAAATCACTGCCCACAGGGAAAAGCCCAGGCCCAGACGGATTTAGCACAAAATACTACAAAAAATACATCCACATCTTAGCCCCAAGACTAATGAAACTATTTAACTCAATAGAGAGCGTGAACGGTTTCCCAGAATCAATGCTAGAAGCACACATAACAGTACTACCGAAACCAGGTAAAACACCAGACATCCCGGAAAACTTTCGGCCAATATCCCTGCTAAATTCTGATGTCAAGATCTATGCAAGAGTTCTTGCAAATAGACTGAACGCCTTCCTCCCACAGTTAATAGCTCCTGACCAGGTAGGTTTTATACCAGGCAGGGAGGCAAGGGACAATACCATTAAAATTCTACAACTAACTGCCTTGGCCCAGCATACACATCAAGAAATGGCGCTAGTCTCAACTGACGCTGAAAAAGCCTTCGACAGGGTGGACTGGGATTTTCTCAGGGCCACTCTGCAAGGAATGAATATAGGTAACAATTTCATAGAAAAGGTCTTTTCACTCTATGCAAACCCAACAGCTAGGATAAAAGCTAATTCAACCCTCTCAGACTCCTTCAAAATAAAAAATGGCACAAGACAAGGCTGCCCCTTATCACCCATACTGTTCGCCATTTCAATAGAAGTGCTTGCATGTAAAATAAGAGCAGATGGTGAAATCAAAGGCATATTTACCAAAGAACATGAATATAAGCTAGCAATATATGCCGATGATGTACTACTCACACTAACAAACATCGACAAATCACTACCATCTTTATTACAAACACTTGAGGAATATGGCAGAGTTTCAAATTTTCACCTAAATCTAAATAAATCTGAACTCCTTAACATAACTGTCCCAACGCGGATTTTAAACGAAGTGAGAGCCACATGTCCCATCAAATTTCAACCAACACATATAAAATATTTAGGAATACTACTCACACGCAACCCACAAGACTTATTCACAGCAAATTATCGCCTTCTGCTTAGAGAAGTAACAAATGACCTTTCAAACTGGAAGAACAAAACTATATCATGGATAGGGAGGATACATGCAATAAAAATGAACGTGCTCCCTCGCATTCTATACATTCTACAGACATTGCCTATCACATTGACAAAGGACTATCTCTCTCAACTACAAAATAATATAGAAAAATTCATTTGGAATGGGATTAAGCCAAGAGTACTCAGAAAAACCCTACATATGCCAAGAGACAGAGGGGGATTGGGGTTACCAGATATAAAACAATATAGAGTGGCAACATTGATACAACGTATAATAGATTGGAGTCATAATTCGGACTCCAAACAATGGATCCAAATAGATAGAGAAATACTACAAGTTCAAAATGTAGGGTGGTTGGCTTGGCTACAGGCGAAGCACAGACCAGACATTATCCAGAAGTTCCCACTGCTGGATGAGCTTTTCGCACAATGGGACACACTGATAAACACTAGCACACACATCACCACTAGACCAGCCCCTTTGACACCGCTAGTGGCGAACCCAGACCTGCCCTTTTCACCCCAGATTAAAACAGAAGAAGGGAAAACCCCACATTTAAAAGAATATATAGTTAAAAGCATAATATCAGGAAATAAGGTGAGCTCACGTGAGGAAATAGCAAGTATAACAGGGGATACCCCACTAACATGGTTTTTACATACCCAAATATCACACTTTCTGAATACGCACAAAAAGAAACAAAATATGATAAGGCAATTAACCCCCTTTGAAACAATGTGCACATCCTCAAACTATCCTCGACACACCATCTCTGCGTTATACAAAATACTTGTGGCATCTGATGGAGAGCAGCTCCCTTCCTATTGCCATAAGTGGCATAGGGAATTACACATAGAAATTGACCACACAGAATGGTTAAGGATATTCCGAAACCATAAGAAAGCATCAGTGTCAGCCAAGATACAGGAAACAAACTTTAAATTTTTGTCCCGGTGGTATCTTACTCCAATGAGACTCCAAAACATATATAAACATACCAGTAACCACTGCTGGAGGGGTTGTGGAGAGGTAGCAGATATGCATCATATATGGTGGGAATGTGACAGACTGGGATCCTTTTGGGAGAAAGTAATAGACACTATCAATAAAACATTAGACACGAATATCCCCAGAAGTCTGCGCCTACTCCTTTTTCACGATATACCAAACCTCAAAGACGAATCAAAGCAAACACTGCTATTCATCATGCTCAATAGCGCCAAAACACTCATACCCTTAAAATGGAAATCCCCTGAGGTGCCTGATATAGAAATGTGGAAAAGACAGGTGGATCACCAACTCACCATGGAAAGGTACCACTTTCTTAAAACTAGCAAGATAGACATTCATGAATATATGATAATAAGATGGAAAGCACATAGAAACAGCAGTTAAATACAGGGATAGACCTGAGTATCGATATTACAGCATGTTACAGACTTGTAATAAATATCATTTTAAAGATATAACCAGTAAGGGTGTTTGAAACGCGAGCACCCAAGATACGCGAATGGATCCCTAGGAAGCAGTGGAATTGACATTAAGTCTAGAAAGCTAAGTACACACCTTCCCCTTCCCCCTTTTTTTTCCTCCCCGCCTACCCTTCTGTTCACTAACAAAGCTATCTTGTTGAGACCAGTTCTATATGGAATATATAATTGTAAGTAATTGCTGATTTGATAGATAATGTTAGATATGATCTGTTGTGTATCTGGACTCAATAGCACTAATTTAAGTACTTTGTAAAAAATGTCTATATGTTTGCCAAAATACTCATATCCATCCCTTCCACCTGTTCTCATAACAAGGAAACTTGAACATTGGTCCAAAAGCGGCCAGATCATATACCAACGGGTATGGAAAGGGATATCCCTTGGCTCCACTCAGAGCTGCAGAACTAAGAAAGACTTGGCACAACTTGCTACTTAATTGCTAACAAGCACTTGCATATATTTCAACTGTTTGACCATAGCAAGGCTCAAAATGTAACCAGAGCCGAGTTTGTATGTTATATTGTTTTACAATAAAGCTCTTTTAAAAAATTAAAAAAAAAAAAAAAGTATTAGCCAACTTTAGAGCCTTGATCCTATCTTGGATCTCCTCTATAGTAGTCTCCTCTGAAATTAGAACAGATATGAGTCACACCAATAAAAGGATGCACCAGCAACTGTAACAATACTAGCAACTGGTTGCCACTGCAAACCCTGATGAAGAAACCTTTTTCTTAAATATCCAGTTTCTTATCCATAGGGTCTCTTAAAAGAGGAACTATCCTCAAGAGCAGGGGTATCAAACTCAATGTATCTGGGAGCCACTGGCCAGGTTTCTTTCTTCACCCATGGGGGCTGCTTGAACTGAGTAAGTGATAGATATACTAGGAAATGCAAGTGACGTTTAACCAAGTTGTAGTGCATGGTGAGAGTTGTGGCCCACAACAGACATACACAGTTGTCTATATTTATCTTGTGAGTGCCAAGTGAAGTGATCATTCTAGAACTGTAACAATATAAAAAATGACATTTATCCAAGCAGTTCATGGTGAGAGTCTACACTGGACTCTTGTCTTTATATTTATCTTTTAAGTGCCTATATAGAACATCAACCAGTTACACCTCTTAGAAGAGCGCAAATTAATGGTTTAACTTAAACAAGGGAGGGCCACATATGGCCCCAGGGCCTGTACTTTGAGACCACTGCTCAAGAGGAATATTAGTTCTCTTGGCTAAGGTAAATATAGCGCCCTCTACTCTAAAAACAGTGCGTCAACAGATTTCGCGCTGAATTAGCCACAGGAAACATCCTTAAAAACACAGGAAACGGGTTAAAAGAAACACCCGGCTTCTCCCATTTCTGAGATATGTCAGATATGCGATCTGGGACAGAAGAACTCCACAGATTTAGGTTTGACATCAAAAACTGTTTATTTTTAGGAGCCTCATACAAAGTAGCTAAAACCTCCTTCAAAAGTAAACAGAGATGCTCCAGTTTAAATCTAAAATTAGCCTCCTCAGAATGTACTGTACTAGGAACAGCAGATTTTGAATCAGAGATCACGTCCTCAGAAGCTGCAGAGGAATGATCCTCGCTAGATAACTGAGAAAGACTAACCAAATCAGTCTTGGCGGAAACAGAACCCATAGAAATGTTCTTAGATTTCCTCTTTTACCAGAACTAGGTAAAGCATGTAGGTCTGCAGAAACTGCAGAACTCAACTGTGCAGCAAAAATCTTTAGGCAAACAAACACTCTCAGAAACTGACTTAGAGGAACCACAGGGCACTGCATGTGAATCTGTCAAAAACTATGACATGTTAGAGGAAGGCGGATACAACCCCTGAACAGCATTATCCTGAGAAAAAGAAGGCTCAGATAAGGAATCCTTATCCTTAGATAATAAAACCTTATAAGGGCAAGGGGAACAAAATTGCACAGGAGGAAAAACCTGGGCATCTGCACAATAAAGACATTTATCAAATGACAGAGAAAGCTTGGGATCGGCATCCATAGTAAAAATAAAATAGACCTTTATTTTCCTTATACTTTAGGCATAGATATTAAATAATTATTAAAACCGGCACCTCTACACCCCAGCCACGCTGGAGAGACTCACCCAACCGGTAACCAGGAATCCAATCCACACCAGCAGATGAAACAATCTTGTTCAAACTGCAAATCCTAGAAAGCTGCAACCATCAGAGAGAAGCGACAGGCAGGAAAACCACTCTGACTCCTTGAAAATTCGGCTTCCAAACAGCCGGCTGCAAACAAACTGATCAGCACTCAGGAAGTAACTGAGCGGTCACATGATCGCAAATTAAAAAGTAAGGTGCGGTCCAACTTTCTTAAAGAGATATTACACAAACAAAATAAAAGGTAACTTTGTGCAAACAAATCCCCATAGCCAAACTCAAAAAAGCCTTCACATGACAGAACAGTTCCCTGAACTGCTGCCCAATAAATCCCCAAACTTTAAAAGGGATGTTCAGTCCCATAAGGATCCACCTTGTCCTCAAACTATCCTTTTTTTTTTTTTAAGCAAGTGCTGCATCCTTCTCACCTAGAAGGTAAAATCACTTACCTGTGGATCCGCTATAGGGCAGGTACAGCAAACAGGTGTGACAGAATCCTCACTGACATAGACCTGTAGATAAAGAAAAAACAGAGTAACCCTGGTTTTCTATATAGGGGTAGCAAAAATGTTGGAAGGTTTGCAAAGACCACCTTGCCGTCTTCCAACTGCTAAAAGTCACCATTACTCTTACTGAAGAGAATTACATGGACACAGCATAACCCAAATCCTTGCTTGCAGGGAAAGGTACCCATGAAAGGATTAACAACTTGATTTCTTCAGACACCTTCTTCGCACATCACCTACAATGTTACGCAGGAAAAGAATGACTGGGGATTGTGGGTAATGAGAGGATACTTGAAGCTTTGCTGGGGTGTTCTTTGCCTCCACCTGGTGGCCAGGAGTTTAATTTCCACTAGTAATTGAATGGATTTGTGGACTCTCCATGCCATTGGAAAGAAATATCTTTCTTTTTTACATAGAGATGTTCAGGTGATATTCTCTAGTCAGCTTTTTACAGCTATGCTGCGTAACGTTCAAGTGTTTCAACATTTGGTTATCATGTCCCTTTAAGCCAAGCAGCTAAAGTAACAGTCATAGCTTCTGTTCCTTGCAGGGCCCATAAAAATGAACAAAAAGATAAGAAGAAAGTCTGAAATCTTTTGTGGATTATACATATCTAAGAGCTCTCACAACATAGATATTGTGAAGATGTTCCTTAGAGTTCTTCGAAGCTGAACAAAAAGAAGGAACCACAATTTCCTGATTTATAATAAAGAATGGAATAGCTAGTGCAAAGAACAGCCTAATTCTGGTGAAAAGTCAGAAAAGAAGGTTTCCATGACAGCTGAAAGCACAGAAAATCGTTTAGTCGAAGAAATAGCTAGAAAAAAAACAGGATAAAAGCTGAAGGTCTAAACCATTCATAGGCTCAAAAGGAGGAGTTTGAAGAACCCTCAAAACCAGATTAAGATTCATAGGAGGAGAAACTGAATGAATGACTGCTTTGATTCTTATAAATATTCTGAAAACCTGGATTTTTAGCAATCTTATAGAACAATACAGAAAGAGCTTAAGGGCTCCATGTACTAAGCAGCTTAAGCTGCTCCGGGGTCCTTGCGGGGCAGGTTCGCACATGCGAGCCTGCAATTTAAGAAGCAAAGGTGATTAGACCACTGCTTCTAACACTTTTCGCCACCTCTGAGGTGGTGAAGATAAATCACCCCAAACTCACTCGGTGTGATTGACAGATCCTACTCTCGCATGAGAGAACGGGCGGACATTGCACCCAGATCTGCTGGCCGTAATTTTCAAGTTGAGAAGCTTGTCCACACGCCGCTTGATACACAGGGCCCTAAGTCCGAATCTTCAGAGAAATTGCTGATAAACCCTTATCCAAACCTTCCTGCAGGTACTTAAGAACCTTAGGAATTCTGAAAGAATTCTAGCAGTAATCTTTGCAAGCACACCAATAGGTAAATACACCTAGTAACACTAAGCATTCAATTGCTAATTATGTTAAAAGAAAGGACCTTGAGAAAGAAAATCCCTTCTTAGCGGAAGCCTCAAAGGTGGGCATGAGAATATTTGAACTAGATCCACAAACTAAATATTGTGAGGTCACACTGGAGCAATCAGAATTGTTCTTACTTACATTCTGGATATCACTATGGATAGCAACACAAATGGAGGAAAAATGTAAATCAGGTTGAAGGACCAGGAAACCCACTAGTGCATCTGTCACGTTTCCCTATGGGTCTCAAGACCTGGCACAATACTGGGGAAGTTTGTGATTCAACCAAGAAGCCATGAGATCTATCTCTGGTAGGCCCAAAGTCTCATAATCTGGTCAAATGCTTCCTTATACAGAGACTATTCTCCTGGGTAAAACTGAAAACTGAGAAATTCCCCCAACAAATTGTGCACATCTGTAATGTGGATGACAGAAATGACAATGATAATGTTTTGTCCAAATGCGGGACAGTTTCCTAATTGCTAAGGACTTGTGGGTTCTCTTCCCCAGCACTCCCTACTATAGCGCTCAAACAGTGTACGATAGTGCGGGCATAATCTGCAAAGAACAGCAAAGGGATACACTGCAATACAAACAGTCACTCCTGTATGGCATCACAGTACCTCTTAATCCACCGGTCGTCTTCTGTTAACACAGCACAAACAAATCCCGGTCCCGGTCTGTTTCCTCATCGGGTGTCTCCTCCCCTTGCCTTTACGTCACCACCAGGTGTGACCAATAGGAACTACTCCATACACAGCAGCTGAAATTGGCGCTCCCCACAAACCACCTGCAGACCTCCTGTAAGTCTGCAAAAATATCCAAAACGACCAAGAAGAAGAAAAGGCGAGTCGGGCCACAGGTTAAAAAATTAAAACATAACATTTATTGCCATACAATCAGTATGAAAAGTAAAAATTACAATCCATAGGTAAAATCAAAGAGAGCTAGGACAGCAGCGGTCTGACATGTTTCAGCTCCTGCCTTATTCATAGACCGTGCTGTCTCTAGCTCACAGCCCTCTTAAATTAAGAAATTACTCTGACGTAAAATGCAGCTACAATAAGATTAACCGTTTAAGTTCAGGAACAAAGAAAGCTTTAGTAAGCCTTAAAGGATCATACAAGAGAATGCAGTATTGATTGAATGCAATTATACTTTGTCATAACAATAGTAAATACGAGAAAATGCAATGCTGGATAAATTGAATACAGAAAAATAACTCACTGTTAATTGTTATTTAAACATTATACATAACACAGCACTAAAATTGTATTAATATTACCTGCCCTGTATTGTATCATAAATTTTAGAACTTAGAGGTATTTTAACCTCACAGTAAACTCATTAAGTAAATGACACACGTAAAAAGACATTTCCTATATTGAAAGAAAATACTTAAACTCAGCTCTGGCTGTTTTTAGTTTAAGTATTTTGTTTCAATATAGGAAATGTCTTGTGACATTTTGTTCATTAATGATATTAACATGTTAAGTTTTTAACCATGTACTCCATGCATTAACTCTTTCAACTTATTATCATGCTCTATTAATGAGATTTTTACGTGTGTCATTTACTTAATGAGTTTACTGTGAGGTTAAAATACCTCTAAGTTCTAAAATTTATGATACAATACAGGGCAGATAATATTAATACAATTTGAATGCTGTGTTATGTATAATGTTTAAATAACAATTAACAGTGAGTTATTTTTCTGTATTCAATTTATTCAGCATTGTATTTACTCGTATTTACTATTGTTATGACAAAGTATAATTGCATTCAATCAATACTGCATTCTCTTGTATGATCCTTTGAAGGCTTACTAAAGCTTTCTTTGTTCCTGAACTTAAACGGTTAAACTTATTGTAGCTGCATTTTACGTCAGAGTAATTTCTTAATTTAAGAGGGCTGTGAGCTAGAGACAGTACGGTCTATGAGTAAGGCAGGAGCTGAAACATGTCAGACCGCTGCTGTCCTAGCTCTCTTTGATTTTACCTATGGATTGTAATTTTTACTTTTCATACTGATTGTATGGCAATAAATGTTATGTTTTAATTTTTGAACCTGTGGCCCCGACTCGCCTTTTCTTCTTTTTGGTCGTTTTGAATTGTGGGTTCCTCCCTGGTGATTGAGGTAAGCCACTACTATGACATTGTCTGACTGGAATAGAAGAAAAGATTCCTGTATGAGGTGGTGCAAACTCTCAAGAGCCCTGAAGATTGCACAAAGTTCCAGAATATTTATGGTTAACCTTTGTGCTCTCCTAGACCCACAGACTGCACCCAAAACTAACAGGCTGGCATCTGTGGAAATTACGACTCACACTGGCTGAAGAAGAGAGGCCCCTGAAACAGGGAATGGTGTGTATACAACAAAGTGAGGGAGTGTCTTGTACTGATACAGATCCTCATGGTCGCCATTCCATTAATGCAGCATCTGCAATTGGATGGAATGAAGATTAAATTTGTCACATGTAACTGCATCTGAGGCAGTCACCTTAAGACCCAAAATTTCCATGTATAGCTATATAGAGAGAAAATGATTGAGTGCAGTCCTGTTGTAACTTTCATCTGCACTGATCAAACATTGATTTACCCCGAAAACGAAGATAAAGTAATTTGCATTTAGAAACTATATCAGCTGACCAAGATTTACAGTTTTGCTGTTCTTAGGATATGTATGCAATCAGGCCAGCAAACCTGCAATCTGAAAGTATTGTCTATGAAACCACTTTTTCTATCTAAAGGATCTTTAAAAGAGGAAGTCTCCTCCTAAAGAATAGTAGTATGCATGGCAAGAGTAGAAATAGCTTAGCAAATCTTTATACTAGAAGAAGGGAGAGGAAACTTACACCTAGATTTAGAGTTTGGCGTTAGCCATCAAAAGCAGCGTTAAGGGGTCCTAACGCTGCTTTTGGCCGCCCACTGGTATTTAGAGTCAGGCAGGAAAGGGTCTAACGCTCACTTCCCTACCGCGATTCCAGGCTACCGCAGATCCCCTTACGCCAATTGCGTATCCTATCTTTTCAATGGGATCTGCCTAACGCTGGTATTTGGAGTCTTGGGAGAAGTGAGCGGTAGACCCTCTACCGACAAGACTCCTACCGGCAAAAAAGTCAGTAGTTAAGAGCTTTATGGGCTAACGCTTGAATATAAAGCTCTTAACTACTGTGCTACAAAGTACACTAACACCCATAAACTACCTATGTACCCCTAAACCAAGGCCCCCCCCACATCGCCGCCACTATAATACATTTTTTTAACCCTTAATCTGCCGACCGGACATCGCCGCCACCTACATTATACCTATGAACCCCTAATCTGCTGCCCCTAACATCGCCGACCCCTATATTATATTTATTAACCCCTAATCTGCCCCCCCAACATCGCCGCTACCTTACCTACACTTTTTAACCCCTAATCTGCCGACCGGACCTCGCCGCCACTATAATAAATGTATTAACCCCTAAACCGCCGCACTCCCGCCTTGCAAACACTAGAATAAATAGTATTAACCCCTAATCTGCCCTCCCTAACATCGCCGCCACCTACCTACAATTATTAACCCCTAAACCTAAGTCTAACCCTAACCCTAACACCCCCCTAACATAAATATAATTTGAATGAAACAAAATAATATTCCTAAAAATAACTAAATGAATACTATTTAAAACTAAATACTTACCTATAAAATAAACCCTAATATAGCTACAATATAACTAATAATTACATTGTAGCTATTTTAGGATTTATATTTATTTTACAGGCAACTTTGTATTTATTTTAACTAGGTACAATAGCTATTAAAGGGACACTGAACCCAAATTTGTTCATTTGTAATTCAGAAAGAGCATGCAATTTTAAGCAACTTTCTAATTTACTCATATTATCAATTTTTCTTCGTTCTCTTGCTATCATTATTTGAAAAAGAAGGCATCTAAGCTTTTTTTTGTTTTCAGTACTCTGGACAGCACTTTTTTATTGGTGGATGAATTTATCCACCAATCAGCAAGGACAACCCAGGTTGTTCACCAAAAATGGGCCGGCATCTAAACTTACATTCTTGCATTTCAAATAAAGATACATAGGCCTAGATTTGGAGTTTTGTCGGTAAAGACCCGCGTAGCTAACGCCGGCTTTTTTCTGGCCGCACCATAAAAATAACTCTGGTATTGAGAACTCTAACTCTGGTTAAGCTCCAAAAAAGGAGCGTAGAGCATTTTTAACGCAGCTTCAACTCTCGATACCAGAGTTGCTTACGCAAGCGGCCAGCCTCAAAAACGTGCTCGTGCACGATTCTCCCATAGAAAACAATGGGGCTGTTTGAGCTGAAAAAAACCTAACACCTGCAAAAAAGCCGCGTTCAGCTCCTAACGCAGCCCCATTGTTTGCTATGGGGAAACACTTCCTACGTCTGCACCTAACACTCTAACATGTACCCCGAGTCTAAACACCCCTAACCTTACACTTATTAACCCCTAATCTGCCGCCCCCGCTATCGCTGACCCCTGCATATTATTATTAACCCCTAATCTGCCGCTCCGTAAACCGCCGCTACTTACATTATCCCTATGTAGGTATAAGGCAAGCGGCCGCTCCAAACTCCCATGCCGGTCCGGACTGTGGCTCAGGGTGATGACGTCACAGACGCCGCCGTACTGATGGCAAAGTTAAACAGGAAGGTTATGCAGTGACTGGGTGCAGTGCCTGAAATTGGCAATGAATCGATTGCCACAATGCAGCATATAAAAATAGAAAAGGCAGCACCAGCATTAAATTAAAAAAAAACTCACTTTATTCTCTTACAGGCAAAACAGGTGTGACATGGAAAGAATGTCTGACACGTTTCACGCCCCCTAGTGGCGTTTCATCAGAGACTACAGGTGTTCCTAAACATGGCCCTCTTATACTGGGACATATTAATTGCATATTTAACCCCTTAATGTGAAACAAACAAACATTAAAAGTATATGTGTTTAACATAAAATATGCTACAGTGTACATTATCCAATATCCATTAAAACTGAATCAAATAGAAAGAACAATTATTGTATTTTATTTTATTTGCAGAGCTATTTTGGAAAATGACCTTTAATCATGTTGGTATCTGAGTAATTAATTATTTCTCATATCCCCTATACATAAATTCTGGGGAATTATATTTGATACATTTTTATAGATGGTATTATAAATATTATGATACATACAATAAAGATCTACAACAGACTAGAACTATTTTTGATACTAAAATGTGTCTAGATAATTTTTCATAATAAGCTACATATTTGTGTAGGAAATTTTTAAACAATTCTTTACATGTGGGACTAAAAGGTACTTGTCAAATTGCTACATGATTCCTTCTTATAATATCTTTTATCTTTTATTTATTGTAACTATAGTAAGACAGTCCTTATGCAAAATACTAGCTTTTTAATAATTATATGAAGTAGCTTATGTCCCATTCAAGGTTTAGGCCATCAGGAATTCTGGTTTTAAGTTGGTAAATCCAGTATAACTCCTTCCTGTCCAAAATTTTGTACCTATTCCCACCTCTGAAAGGGACCTTTGCCACATCAATAATTTTAACCCTAAAATTTCCTTCGTTAGTAAAATGAAATAGGTTAAAATGCCTTGCCACTGTGGAGTCTTTGCAATAGTTTTTAATATCATTAGCATGTTCTCTTACCCTCACATTGACCTCCCTCGTTGTTTTTCCTACATATTGGATTTTGCAAAACTTGCATTCCAACAAATACACTGCAAATTTGGTTTTGCAGTTGGCATAAAATGAGATATTATACTCCTGTCCATCTACTGTAGATCTAAATGTAGTGGCCCTTTCCATAATATCACATGTCAAACATTTTCTTGCTCCGCATTTGAAACAGCCAGATTTCTTTAGCCAATTCTCTCCCCTATTAATATCACTACTCGTGACCATACTGGGAGCTAGCTTAGTAGCCAAAGTTACAGGCTTTTTGGACACAAACCTGCAATTCGAAACATAGTTTTGCAGAATGTTATCACCACTTAATATTGACAAATTCTTCTTCAATATTCCAACTATATCAGAAAACTGATTGGTGTATTCTGTCGTAAAAACAATGCTGTTATCGAATTGCAAAGAAGAGTCTTTACTTCCCATGGTTAAAGTCCTCATTTTCAACAATCCTACATCATATTTTGTTTTTTCCAATTTTGTTGGGTCATAGCCTCTGGCGGTCAATCTCTCAGTGAGTTCATCTGCCTGCTGGGAATATATATGGTCATCATTAGTATTCCTTCGTAGCCTGATGTACTGTCCTCTTGGGATTGCCTTAATCAGATGGGGGGGATGGCACGAGCTCGCATGTAGAATGGTGTTACCAGCTTTTGGTTTACGAAAAGTTTTAGACACTACCATTCCGGTCTCTGCCACCCCCTCCAACGTTATATCCAAAAAGTCAATACATCGGCTGCTATGACTTCCCACAAACCTTAGGCTCAACTCATTATTGTCAAGAAAATTTATGAAATTCTGAAAATTGTTATCATCCCAGGGCTCATCAATGATCATAATCAGGTCATCAATGAACCTTTTATAGTGGCGTATATTACCAGTGAACGTTGCATTTTCACTGTTATAAAGATATTTGGCTTCCCAATACCCTACATATAGATTGGCAAAGCAGGGGGCAAATTTTGCCCCCATTGCCGTACCACAACACTGAAGGTAAAACTTGCCATCAAATGTCAAAAAATTATGGGTGAGTACAAACTCCAAAATTGCACAAATGTAAACCTTTACTTCTTCTTCATATGCTGTATATTTGTCCAAAAAATATCTCACAGCCAAAATCCCCATGTTATGTGGGATTGCTGTGTAAAGGGATACAATGTCAACAACTACCCAACAGTAATTTTTACCCCATCTAATGCTTTTAATACCTTCCAACAAATGAGATGAGTCTCTTAAATAACTAAACAACTTTTTCACTTTCGGCTGAAGTATTGAATCCAGCCACTCAGAAAGGGGTTCAAGCAAGGACCCAATACCCGATACTATCGGTCTTCCTGGTGGCCGTATTGGATTTTTATGCAATTTGGGCAGATAGTGAAAAAGTGGTGTAATAGGGAATTCAGGTACAAGCACTTCCACATCTTCACGCTTGAACACTCCTAGACAGATACCATCATCCAACAGTGATAGTAATTCTCGTTTGAAAATAACAGTTGGATTTCCACTTAGAGGGGTGTATGTGCAAGGGTCATTTAATTGGCGCTGGGCTTCATCCAAGTAATCAGTCTTATTCAAAATTACAATATTCCCTCCCTTAACAGAGTTTCTGATGACAATACTTTGATTCTCTTTGAGGGAGTCCAGCGCCAACTTTTCTGCCCTAGATAAATTATTTTTGACCTTCTTTTTTGACCGTGATAGACTCAGGATCTCACGTTCCACTGTCTTTTGGAACAAATTTACTGCACCTCCCCTGAACTGTATGGGGTAAAAATCAGACCCATATTTTTTAGGTCCTTTAGGGGCAGTTTCCTCAGACAATACATCATGGGAGCTCTGTAAGTCTATCATGGTGCTTAACATACACGCATCCTGAAAGGATACACAGCAATCCCACATAACATGGGGATTTTGGCTGTGAGATATTTTTTGGACAAATATACAGCATATGAAGAAGAAGTAAAGGTTTACATTTGTGCAATTTTGGAGTTTGTACTCACCCATAATTTTTTGACATTTGATGGCAAGTTTTACCTTCAGCGTTGTGGTACGGCAATGGGGGCAAAATTTGCCCCCTGCTTTGCCAATCTATATGTAGGGTATTGGGAAGCCAAATATCTTTATAACAGTGAAAATGCAACGTTCACTGGTAATATACGCCACTATAAAAGGTTCATTGATGACCTGATTATGATCATTGATGAGCCCTGGGATGATAACAATTTTCAGAATTTCATAAATTTTCTTGACAATAATGAGTTGAGCCTAAGGTTTGTGGGAAGTCATAGCAGCCGATGTATTGACTTTTTGGATATAACGTTGGAGGGGGTGGCAGAGACCGGAATGGTAGTGCCTAAAACTTTTTGTAAACCAACAGCTGGTAACACCATTCTACATGCGAGCTCGTGCCATCCCCCCCATCTGATTAAGGCAATCCCAAGAGGACAGTACATCAGGCTACGAAGGAATACTAATGATGACCATATATATTCCCAGCAGGCAGATGAACTCACTGAGAGATTGACCGCCAGAGGCTATGACCCAACAAAATTGGAAAAAACAAAATATGATGTAGGATTGTTGAAAATGAGGACTTTAACCATGGGAAGTAAAGACTCTTCTTTGCAATTCGATAACAGCATTGTTTTTACGACAGAATACACCAATCAGTTTTCTGATATAGTTGGAATATTGAAGAAGAATTTGTCAATATTAAGTGGTGATAACATTCTGCAAAACTATGTTTCGAATTGCAGGTTTGTGTCCAAAAAGCATGTAACTTTGGCTACTAAGCTAGCTCCCAGTATGGTCACGAGTAGTGATATTAATAGGGGAGAGAATTGGCTAAAGAAATCTGGCTGTTTCAAATGCGGAGCAAGAACATGTTTGACATGTGATATTATGGAAAGGGCCACTACATTTAGATCTACAGTAGATGGACAGGAGTATAATATCTCATTTTATGCCAACTGCAAAACCAAATTTGCAGTGTATTTGTTGGAATGCAAGTTTTGCAAAATCCAATATGTAGGAAAAACGACGAGGGAGGTCAATGTGAGGGTAAGAGAACATGCTAATGATATTAAAAACTATTGCAAAGACTCCACAGTGGCAAGGCATTTTAACCTATTTTATTTTACTAACGAAGGAAATTTTAGGGTTAAAATTATTGATGTGGCAAAGGTCCCTTTCAGAGGTGGGAATAGGTACAAAATTTTGGACAGGAAGGAGTTATACTGGATTTACCAACTTAAAACCAGAATTCCTGATGGCCTAAACCTTGAATGGGACATAAGCTACTTCATATAATTATTAAAAAGCTAGTATTTTGCATAAGGACTGTCTTACTATAGTTACAATAAATAAAAGATAAAAGATATTTTAAGAAGGAATCATGTAGCAATTTGACAAGTACCTTTTAGTCCCACATGTAAAGAATTGTTTAAAAATTTCCTACACAAATATGTAGCTTATTATGAAAAATTATCTAGACACATTTTAGTATCAAAAATAGTTCTAGTCTGTTGTAGATCTTTATTGTATGTATCATAATATTTATAATACCATCTATAAAAATGTATCAAATATAATTCCCCAGAATTTATGTATAGGGGATATGAGAAATAATTAATTACTCAGATACCAACATGATTAAAGGTAATTTTCCAAAATAGCTCTGCAAATAAAATAAAATACAATAATTGTTCTTTCTATTTGATTCAGTTTTAATGGATATTGGATAATGTACACTGTAGCATATTTTATGTTAAACACATATACTTTTAATGTTTGTTTGTTTCACATTAAGGGGTTAAATATGCAATTAATATGTCCCAGTATAAGAGGGCCATGTTTAGGAACACCTGTAGTCTCTGATGAAATGCCACTAGGGGGCGTGAAACGTGTCAGACGTTCTTTCCATGTCACACCTGTTTTGCCTGTAAGAGAATAAAGTGAGTTTTTTTTAAATTTAATGCTGGTGGTGCCTTTTCTATTTTTATATTATCCCTATGTACCCCTAATCTGCTGCCCTAACATCGCCGACCCCTATATTATATTTATTAACCCCTAATCTGCCCCCCACAACGTCGCCTCCACCTGCCTACACTTATTAACCCCTAATCTGCCGACCGGACCGCACCGCTATTATTATAAAGATATTAACCCCTAATCCGCCTCACTAACCCTATAATAAATAGTATTAACCCCTAATCTGCCCTCCCTAACATCGCCGACACCTAACTTCAAACATTAACCCCTAATCTGCCGACTGGAGCTCACCGCTCTTCTAATAAATGGATTAACCCCTAAAGCTAAGTCTAACCCTAACACTAACACCCCCCTAAATTAAATATAATTTAAATCTAACGAAATTAATTAACTCTTATTAAATAAATTATTCCTATTTAAAGCTAAATACTTACCTGTAAAATAAATCCTAATATAGCTACAATATAAATTATAATTATATTATAGCTATTTTAGGATTAATATTTATTTTACAGGTAACTTTGTATTTATTTTAACCAGGTACAATAGCTATTAAATAGTTAAGAACTATTTAATAGCTAAAATAGTTAAAATAATTACAAAATTACCTGTAAAATAAATCCTAACCTAAGTTACAATTAAATCTAACACTAGACTATCAATAAATTAATTAAATAAACTACCTACAATTACCTACAATTAACCTAACACTACACTATCAATAAATTAATTAAATACAATTCCTACAAATAAATACAATTAAATAAACTAGCTAAAGTACAAAAAATAAAAAAGAACTAAGTTACAAAAAATAAAAAAATATTTACAAACATAAGAAAAATATTACAACAATTTTAAACTAATTACACCTACTCTAAGCCCCCTAATAAAATAAAGCCCCCCAAAATAAAAAAATGCCCTACCCTATTCTAGATTACTAAAGTTCAAAGCTCTTTTACCTTACCAGCCCTGAACAGGGCCCTTTGCGGGGCATGCCTCAAGAAGTTCAGCTCTTTTGCCTGTAAAAAAAAACATACAATACCCAAGCCCCCCAACATTACAACCCACCACCCACATACCCCTAATCTAACCCAAACCCCCCTTAAATAAACCTAACACTAAGCCCCTGAAGATCTTCCTACCTTGTCTTCACCTCACCGGGTTCACCGATCTGTCCAGAAGAGTTCCTCCGATGTCCTGATCCAAGCCCAAGCGGGGGGCTGAAGAGGTCCATGATCCGGCTGAAGTCTTCATCCAAGCGGGGCAGAAGAGGTCTTCCATCCGATTGAAGTCTTCATCCAAGCGGGATCTTCTATGGTCATCCATCCGGAGCGGAACGGCAGGATCCTGAAGACCTCCGACGCGGAACATCCATCCTGGCAGACGACTGAACGACGAATGACGGTTCCTTTAAATGACGTCATCCAAGATGGCGTCCCTCGAATTCCGATTGGCTGATAGGATTCTATCAGCCAATCGGAATTGAGGTAGGAAAAATCTGATTGGCTGATTGAATCAGCCAATCAGATTGAGCTCGCATTCTATTGGCTGTTCCGATCAGACAATAGAATGCGAGCTCAATCTGATTGGCTGATTGGATCAGCCAATCGGATTGAACTTGATTCTGATTGGCTGATTCCATCAGCCAATCAGAATATTCCTACCTTAATTCCGATTGGCTGATAGAATCCTATCAGCCAATCGGAATTCGAGGGACGCCATCTTGGATGACGTCCCTTAAAGGAACCGTCATTCTTCAGTTGGACGTCGCCGGAAGAAGATGGGTCCGCGGTGGAGGTCTTCAGGATGGAGCCGGTCGTCATCGGATGAAGATAGAAGATGCCGCTTGGATCAAGATGGTTGCCGGTCCGGATCGCCTCTTCTTCCCGGATAGGATGAAGACTTTGGAGCCTCTTCTGGACCTCTTCAGCCACCGGATGATGGATCGCCAGCCCCCGCTTGGGTTGGATGAAGATTTTGGAGCCAGGACGGATCAGTGATACCTGGTGAGGTGAAGACAAGGTAGGATGATCTTCAGGGGCTTAGTGTTAGGTTTATTTAAGGGGGGTTTGGGTTAGATTAGGGGTATGTGGGTGGTGGGTTGTAATGTTGGGGGGGGTATTGTATGATTTTTTTTACAGGCAAAAGAGCTGAACTTCTTGGCGCATGCCCCGCAAAGGGCCCTGTTCAGGGCTGGTAAGGTAAAAGAGCTTTGAACTTTAGTAATTTAGATAAGGGTAGGGCATTTTTTATTTTGGGGGTCTTTGTTATTTTATTAGGGGGCTTAGAGTAGGTGTAATTAGTTTAAAATTGTTGTAATATTTTTCTTATGTTTGTAAATATTTTTTTATTTTTTGTAACTTAGTTCTTTTTTATTTTTTGTACTTTAGCTAGTTTATTTAATTGTATTTATTTGTAGGAATTGTATTTAATTAATTTATTGATAGTGTAGTGTAAGGTTAATTGTAGGTAATTGTAGGTAGTTTATTTAATTAATTTATTGATAGTCTAGTGTTAGGTTTAATTGTAACTTAGGTTAGGATTTATTTTACAGGTAAATTTGTAATTATTTTAACTATTTTAGCTATTAAATAGTTCTTAACTATTTAATAGCTATTGTACCTGGTTAAAATAAATACAAAGTTACCTGTAAAATAAATATTAATCCTAAAATAGCTATAATATAATTATAATTTATATTGTAGCTATATTAGGATTTATTTTACAGGTAAGTATTTAGCTTTAAATAGGAATAATTTATTTAATAAGAGATAATTAATTTCGTTAGATGTAAATTATATTTAACTTAGGGGGGTGTTAGTGTTAGGGTTAGACTTAGCTTTAGGGGTTAATACATTTATTAGAATAGCGGTGAGCTCCAGTCGGCAGATTAGGGGTTAATAATTGAAGTTAGGTGTCGGCGATGTTAGGGAGGGCAGATTAGGGGTTAATACTATTTATTATAGGGTTAGTGAGGCGGATTAGGGGTTAATAACTTTATTATAGTAGCGGTGCGGTCCGCTCGGCAGATTAGGGGTTAATAAGTGTAGGTAGCTGGCGGCGACGTTGTGGGGGGCAGATTAGGGGTTAATAAATATAATATAGGGGTCGGCGGTGTTAGGGGCAGCAGATTAGGGGTACATAAGTATAACGTAGGTGGCGGTCGGCAGATTAGGGGTTAAAAAAATTTAATCGAGTGTCAGCGATGTGGGGGGACCTCGGTTTAGGGGTACATAGGTAGTTTATGGGTGTTAGTGTACTTTAAAGTACAGTAGTTAAGAGCTTTATAAACCGGCGTTAGCCCAGAAAGCTCTTAACTACTGACTTTTTTCCTGCGGCTGGAGTTTTGTCGTTAGATGTCTAACGCTCACTTCAGATACGACTCTAAATACCGGAGTTAGAAAAATCCCATTGAAAAGATAGGATACGCAATTGACGTAAGGGGATCTGCGGTATGGAAAAGTTGCGGCTGAAAAGTGAGCGTTAGACCCTTTTTTGAGTGACTCCAAATACCGGAGGTAGCCTAAAACCAGCGTTAGGAGCCTCTAACGCTGGTTTTCACGGCTAACGCCAAACGCCAAATGCCCCGCAAAAGCCCTTTTAAGGGCTGGTAAAAGAGCTGATTACTTTGGTAGTTTAGAATAGGGTAGGGAATTTTTTATTTTGGGGGGCTTTTTTATTTTATTAGGGGGCTTAGATTAGGTGTAATTAGTTTAAACTTCTTGTAATTCTTTTTTATTTTTTGTAATTTAATGGGGGGTTTTTTGTATTATAGAATAGTTTATTTTATTGTATTTTATTTTAGGTAATTGTAGGTAATTTATTTAATTAATTTATTGATAGTGTAGTGTTAGGTGTATTTGTAACTTAGGTTAGGATTTATTTTACAGGTAATTTTGTAGTTATTTTAACTAGGTAGCTATTAAATAGTTATTAACTATTTAATAGCTATTGTACCTAGTTAAAATAAATACAAAGTTGCCTGTAAAATAAATATAAATCCTAAAATAGCTACAATGTAATTATTAGTTATATTGTAGCTATATTAGGGTTTATTTTATAGGTAAGTATTTAGTTTTAAATAGGAATAATTTTGTTATTTTTAGGAATATTATTTCATTTCATTTAAATTATATTTATGTTAGGGGGGTGTTAGGGTTAGACTTAGTTTAGGGGTTAATACATTTATTATAGTAGCGGTGACGTTGCGGGCGGGAGATTAGGGGTTAATAATTGTAGGTAGGTGGCGGCGATGTTAGGGAGGGCAGATTAGGGGTTAATACTATTTATTCTAGTGTTTGCAAGGCGGGAGTGCGGCGGTTTAGGGGTTAATACATTTATTATAATGGCAGCGAGGTCTGGTCGGCACATTAGGGGTTAATAAGTGTAGGTAAGTTAGTGGCGACGTTGGGGAGGCAGATTAGGGGTTAATAAATATAATATAGGGGTCAGCAGTGTTAGGGGCAGCAGATTAGGGGTTCATAGGGATAAAGTAGGTTGTGGCGGTGTCCGGAGCGGCAGATTAGGGTTAATAATATAATGTAGGTGTCAGCGATAGCGGGGGCGGCAGATTAGGGGTTAATAAGTATAAGGTTAGGGGTGTTTAGACTCGGGGTACATGTTAGGTTGTTAGGTGCAGACTTAGAGAGTGTTTCCCCATAGGAAACAATGGGGCTGCGTTAGGAGCTGAACGCTGCTTTTTTGCAGGTGTTCTTTTCAGCCCAAAATGCCTCATTGTTTCCTATGGGGATATCATGCACAAGCACGTTTTTCCAGCTTACCGCTACCGTAAGCAACGCTGGTATTGAGGGTTGAAGTGGATCTACATTAGGCTCAACGCTCCCTTTTTTGAGCCTAACGCAGCCCCTCAGACAACTCTAAATACCAGCGTTGTTGGAAGGGTGCGTTGGGAAAAAAAGCAGCGTTAGCTACGTGGGTCTTTATCGACAAAACTCTAAATCTAGCCGTTAGATTTAAACTTATCAGACGGAACAAAATAAATGAGTTCAGGAACTGAACCAGGCACAGGAAAAAAAGAAGGCTGCTCAGGAGCTGCCTTTAAAAAACTAGCAATCATTTTAATTATTTGCTTAGCTGTAGCAGGAAAATATTATACTTCTAAAGTAATTAAAACTTCCCATAAAGCATCAATATGATAAAGCTTGAATTTAAAGGACACATCCTCTGTCACAGCAGCGGGGTCCCGAGACTCAGAAAGACCATCCTCATCAGAAGAATCCTCAGAATCATAAACACCCCTATCATCAATTGGTAATCACCTTCCTGTACTTGCAAGCATCTGCGCTTAACAGCCGTGCTCAGCTATGTATTTTCTTTCATATAGGTGGCAAGAATCCATGAGCTAGTGACCTATGGGATATACATTCCTACCAGGAGGGGGCACAGTTTCCCAAACCTCAAATGCCTATAAATACACCTCCCACCTCACTCATACCTCAGTTTTACAAACTTTGCCTCCTTAGGAGGTGGTGAAGCATGATGTGCTTGATTTCTTCTGTAAAAGGCGCTTCTAAGCATATTGAAGCCCAGTTTCTCTCTAAGTACAGTGTTTGTCTGAGGGATGTGAAGGGAGTATTGCCTGATGATACCATGTTTTCGCCTATGGGAAATCTATTCTAGGGCTCTCTGTTAATTCGGTCGCGGGGATTCATCTGCTGCCTCCCTTTACAGATCGACATTATACTCCTCTACTATTATCTCTGCTGATATGTTTCAGTACTGGTTTGGCTCTCTTCTATATGTGGATGGGTGTCTTCTGGTAAGTATATATCATTTTTAAGACATTCTTAGCTATGGAAAGTACTTTATGTTATAAAGTTCTTAATGTATATTGCATATATTAGCCATGAGTTAGGTCTGTTAATATTTCCCTTTGCATTTACACAGTTTCAGAATGGAAATGATGTTTATGGGAGAATTCAGGTATTTTTTTTCTTACCTAGGTTTCCGGTTAGCTGTTAACATGGAGTCTGTTTCTAAAATTTCCGCAGGCAAATTAGGCTCGCGATTACGCAAATTGCATCATTTTATTGCGTCATTTTTTATGTGAATATTTTTGCCGCAAAATCTCGCCTGCTGTGACGCGAGTTGCGTCATTTCATTGTATCATTTTAAGCACAAGGTTGCGTCTGTTGTGACGTGAGTTGTGTAATTTCATTGCGTCATTTTTGGCGCAAAGTCGCACCTGTTATGATGCCAGTTGCGTCTTTTCAGTGTGTCGTTCTTGGGCCAACATTTGTTATATTAAGCCTCTCCCTCTAAAGATCGCTACTCTCATTGTATTATAGAAAGCTATGATGCTTGCGCTTGATTTTACTTTTTGTATAAGAATTTTATCATAAGCATTTTTTCCCATTCCTGAAACTGCTATATTGAGGAAATTGGATATTTTGTTTAAATGTTATTTTTTTCTTTTTTGTTACATTTTGCAAGATGTCTCAAACTGATCCTGCCTCTGATGTTACTGTAAGAACTAAGCTGCTTGAACACAATTCTACCAAAGCTAAGTGTGTTTGTTTTAAACAAGCTGATCTTATTCCTTCAGCTCAATTATGTGGCATTTGTTATGACAAATTATTACATGCTGATCATGTTTCTATGAGTACAAATACATCTACTGTTATTCCTTCTCAGTCTAATGTACCTGATATTCCTGCAGATATGAATTTTTTTATTGCTGCAGCCATAAAGAAGACTATGACTGCTATTCTGCCTTCAAATACACATAAAAGGTCTTTCCAAACTTGTCATAGATCTAATTAATTGTGTACTGACCGACAGCATACTAAAATATATCCTCTGCTTGTGAGGGTTACTCTGACTCAGAAATTGACAAATCGTTTTTATTTAAAATTGAACATATTCGTTCTCTATTAAAGGAAGTATTGTTTACTTTGGGTATTGAGGAGTCTAGTCCTCCTGATAGCAAAGCTAATAATTGTTTAAATTCTGTATTTAAGACTTCTGAGGTTACTCCGGAAGTTTTTCCTATTCCAGATGCTATTTACAATATGATTGCTAAAGAATGGTCTAAACTTGGTACCTTTTTTAACCCTTCTTCTAGGTTTAAGAAGTTGTATCCTTTACCTGTGGCTAGTCTAAAGTTTTGGGAAAAGGTCCCTAAGGTTGATGGGGCTATTTCCACTCTTGCCAAATGTACTACTATTCTTATGGAAGATAGTACTTCTTTTAAGGATCCTTTGGATAGGAAGCTTGAATCTTACCTAAGAAGGTCATATTTACACACTGGCTTTATTCTTAGACCAGCTATTTTTATGGCTGATGTTGATGCTGCTTCAACTTTTTGGTTGGACAGTTTAGAGCAGCAGTTATCAGATCCTGAACTATCTAGCATTGTTCTTTTACTTCAACATGCAAATCATTTAATTTGTGATGCTATATTGGATGTCATTAAGATTAATGTCAAATCTATGTCTTTAGCTATTCTAACTGGAAGAGCTTTATGGCTTAAATCTTGGAATGCTGACATGGTGTCTAAATCTAGATTATTATCTATCTTTTCAGGGTAATAATTTGTTTGGTTCTCATTTGGATTCTATTATTTCCACTATCACTGGGGGTAAGGGAGTTTTTCTGCCCCAAGACAAGAAATCTAAGGGTAAATTTAAAGCTTCCAATCGTTTTTGTTCCTTTCATCAGAATAGAGAACAGAAAACATCTCCTTCCCCTAAGGCCTCTGGCTCTAATTGGAGACCATCTCAGAATTGGAATAAATCCAAGCCTTATAAGAAACCAAATCCAGCCCCTAAGACTGCATGAAGGTGGGCCCTCAAACCAGTTCTTCTGGTGGGGGGCAGACTAAAGTTATTTTAAGACATTTGGACATATAATGTCCAAAAGCAGTTGATTCAGAATATTGTTTCTCAAGGGTATTGAATAGGTTTCAGAATAAGACCTCCCATGGGAAGATTCTTTCTTACTCATGTTCCAACAAACCCTGTGAAGGCTCAGGCTTTTCTGAAGTGTGTTTCAGACCTAGAGCTTTCAGGGGTGATTGTACCAGTTCCTCAGCAGGAACAGGGGTTGGGTTTCTATTCAAATCTATTCATTGTCCCAAAGAAGGAAGATTCTTTCAGACAAATCCGGGATCTGAAAACTTTAAATCGTTTTGTAAGAGTCCCAACTTTCAAACTATTTGGCCTTTTGTTCAGCAAGGTGATTTCATGTCCACAATAGACTTACAGGACGCTTATCTTTACATTTCGATTCTATCGTTTTCTGAGATTCTCTTTTCTAGACAAGCATTACCAATTTGTCGCTCTTCCATTTGGCCTAGCAACAGCACCAATAATTTTCTCGAAGTTTCTCTGTGTTCTTCTTCTATCTGTAATCAGAGAGCAGGGTATTGTGTTGTTTCCTTGTTTGGAAAATGTCTTGGTACTGTCACACTGCTCCACTCTAGCCATTGCTAGGGACGCGGCACAACCTGTCTGCTCATTGCCTAGGGGGGAGTCGGCTCCTCTCTGCGTGCAGCGGTGACGTCATCGCTGCATGCTTTCTCCTTCAGAAGCCAGCTAGGATCTCCTGTGACCCGAATCCTGCGCCTATGTAAGTAACTTCAGTCCTACCTATCACTGCCCAAGTATAGGTGTTACTTACTCTTCTCCTGAGTTTTGCTTATTTGTATGCTGGATTGATATATTGCTGCTGAACCTTGCTTGTCTGACCACTCTGCCTGTTTAACCCTTAACTGCTGGATTGATATATTGCTGCTGAATCTTACTTGTTTGACCACTCTGCCTGTTTAACCCTTAACTGCTGGATTGATATACTGTTGCCAAACCCTGCCTGTCTGACCATCCTAGTGGTTTACCTCTGGACTGCCGTACTGTTGCCAAACCTTGCCTGTCTGACCATCCTAGTGGATTACCTCTGGACTGCCTTACTGTTGCCAACCCCTGCCTGCCTGACCATCCTAGTGGTTTTCTCCTGAACTGCCTTTCTCTGGTATCCTGCCTGTGGTAAGTGCCACTTTTCTCATCTTACAAACCTTCTCTGCTCTGGGATACTCCCTATCATTCCGGCTCAACGCTGGGATAACTAGACTACTGGCCGAGTTCGGTCTGATAGAGGAGTATCCCACGAGCATCACATTATACTTGGGCCATGGAGCCAGATGAGGTGGCACGAGTAGTTTATCTTCAGGGACAGATGTTGGGAACCCATACCACACAGTTGCAGAATATGAATTCCAAGCTAGAGGCTAAAACCGCTCAACTCTCCTTACTAGTTACAGTGAGGAATACCGCTCCTGTTGTTATACCGCCAGTCTCTACTCCTAGTACTGCGGCTTCTTCCTCTGCTTCTGGAAGTATACCTCGGATACCATTACCCAACAAGTATGAAGGTACTACTGATTGCAGGTGTTTTCTCAGCCAATGCAGGCTTCACTTCCGCAATGATCCTCACACCTTTCAATCTCACCAGTCAAGGGTTACCTTTATCATTTCCTTACTGAAAGACAAGGCCCTAGCCTGGGTCTCTCCCCTTTTGGAACAAAACGCTCCACTCCTGCATGATGCTGATGATTTCATTTCTGCCTTATCTTCTCTGTTTGGGACTTCTGGCCGTAACTCTGCTGCAGAATTTTCTCTCATGGACCTCCGCCAGGGCAATAGAACTGTGGCACAATTTGCCATCGAGTTTCGCACCTTGGCACTTGAAACCACTTAGGATGGCAGTGCTCTCAAGGCAGCCTTCAGGAGGGGTCTGCATGAACGCTCAAAGATGAACTCACTTATCATGACATTCCTTCTTCTTTGGATGACTTTATAATGCTTTGTATCAGTCTGGACTCTCGCTTCCAGGAGAGACAAGCCGAAAGAGACAGAACTAGGAGGCTCCTTCCCTTTCGTCCGGTTTCGGCAGTATCCTCTACTCCTTCAACAGCTCCAGTTACCCCAGTGGAGGAACCCATGGATCTCTCCTCCTTCAAATTTTCAGAATCTGAAAGACAGAGAAGAAGGAGGTTGAGACAATGATTTTATTGTGGATCTAACACCCACCAACTAAAGGACTGTGACATTTGGCCAGGAAAAGCCAATGCTTAGGGGATAACACTGGGGTACCTCTAAGCATGATCACTACTAAATCCCCTTATTCCACTCAGATTATGGTACCTGTAAACCTTACCTTCCTTCAGAATACAGTTCCCACTCAAGCCTTCATTGATTCAGGGGCAGCTGGAAACTTTCTGGATCAAAGTTTTATGATTCAAGCTGGCTTGCCTCTTCTGCAGAAAATACATTGTCTCAAAATAAGTACTCTGGATGGCACCCCCCTTGGTTCAGGGTTGATCCATTTTGAGTCAACACCCCTGAACCTGACTGTGGGAGTCCTTCATACTGAACAGCTGCAGTTTGAGGTCATTCATTCCCCAGCACAACCTGTCATCCTTGGCTTCACATACACAATTCACAGTTCGACTGGGCTGAAGGACAACTGGCCTCCTGGGGTACCTCCTGTTTCTACTCCTGTCTTGCTAAAGTCACTCCTCTGCTCCGCATCCCCATAGCCAGTTTCCAGACTCCTCCAAACCTTCCCTTAGTATATGCAGATTTCGCAGATGTGTTTGAGAAAAAAGCAGCCAACGTACTGCCACCCCACCGTCCTTATGACTGCAAGATCGACCTCTTTCCCGGACCCCAATTCCTAAAGGGAGGACTTATCCACTCTCCAAAGCCGAAACCAAATCCAAGGAGGAGTACATCCAAGAGAACCTAGCTAAAGGCTTAATTTGCCCTTCCTCCTCTCCTGCTGGGGGAGGCTTCTTTTTTGTCAGTAAGAAGGATGGTGGGCTCAGACCCTGCATCGACTACAGGGCCTTGAACAACATAACTATCAAGAATCACTTTCCCATTCCTTTGATCAACGAACTGTATGACTCACTTCCAGGATGCTCGCTTCTTCACCAAGCTGGACTTACGTGGGGCATACAATCTGATTCGTATCTTTCCAGGCCACGAAAAGAAGACCGCCTTCAACACAAGCTCTGGGCATTACGAATATCTTGTAATGCCCTTTGGGCTGTGTAACACCCCTGCAGTCTTCCAGGCATTTGTCAACGATGTCTTCTGTGACCTCAATCGCACTGTCATCGTCTACCTGGATGACATTCTTATTTTCTCTTCCACTCTGAAGGAGCATCATAAGCACTTGAGATAGGTACTTCAATGTCTCAGAGACAATTCTTTGGTAGCCAAACTATAAAAATGTGAGCTTGACCAAGTTCAGATCCAGTTCTTTGGTTATGTCATCTCAAAAGAAGGTTTTGCCATGGATCCTGCTAAACTCACCACAGTTTTAGAGTGGCCTCAACCTACTTCATTAAAGGAATTGCAGAGATTCTTGCGGTTCTCCAATTATTACCGCAAGTTCATAAAGAACTTTTCTCAAACAGTCGCTCCGCTCACTGACTTGACAAAAGAGAACAGAGACTGTAAACATTGGCCCCCTGAGGCCATATATGCCTTTACTCGTCTTAAAAAGGCTTTCTGTTCTGCTCCTGTGCTCCGCCACCCTGATCCTGACCTACAGTTTTCTTTGGAGGTTAATGCATCTGATATAGGGGCTAGAGCAGTTCTAACCCAAAGGGGTTTTTTAACCTCCAAGTCGCACCCTGTAGCTTTTTTCTCCAAACGCTTTACTCCTGCAGAAAGGAATTATGATGTGGGTAATCGTGAATTCTTAGCCATTAAGATGGCCTTGATTGAGTAGCGTAATTGGTTGTAAGGCACTGCTAATCCCATTCAGATTCTCACCGACCACAAGAATCTGACTTACCTAGAGACTGCTCATCGGCTCAATCCTCGACAGGCCAGGTGGGCCTTGTTCTTTTCCCGTTTTAACTTTGTGGTCTCTTATCTTCCTGGGACCAAAAACAAGAAGGCGGATGCCCTTTCCCGTCAGTTTCCTCACTCAAACGATTCCTCTGAAGCTCCTATTGAACACATCATACCTCCCTCCTGTGTGGTTGATCAATTGAATACCACCCTTCTTCAAAGACTGCAACGTGCTCAGTCTAGTAAACCTCCTGAAGACCCCATGGCTTCCGATATCTTTTTTGTACCTCTGAACCTACGCACTCCTGTACTATCCTGGGCTCATGACAGTAAACTCTCAGGACATCCTGGTTTGACAAGGACTTTTAAGCGTCTTTCCCAACATGTATGGTGGCCTACTATGAAGTCTGATGCTCAGGATTATGTAAAAGCCTGCACAAATTGTGCTGCCAACAAAACTCCCCGATCCTTGCCTCCCGGCTTGCTCCAACCATTGTCCATTCCCAAACAACAATGGACACACATAACAATGGATTTTACTGTGGACCATCCTCCTTCTGACCCACCATACAGTTATCTGGGTTGTGGTGGATCGCTTTTCCAGACTGGCTCATTTTATACCCCTAACAAAACTGCCTTCTGCCCAAGAATTATCCTCTCTTTTTCTCTTGCATGTGGTACGACTTCATGGCATTCCTGCGAATATTGTTTCCGACAGAGGTCCACAGTTCATATCTACCTTTTGGAGAACCTTTTGTAAGTTGATTGGAACCACTGTTTCATTGTCTTCTGGCTACCATCCTCAGACCAATGGACTAACTGAGAGAATAAATCAGGATATTAAGGCCTATCTTAGAGCCTTTTTCAACGCTTTCCATACCAACTGGTCTGAGTTGTTACCCTTAGCTGAGCTGGCGAAAAACACTCATTGACACTCTTCTCTTCGATGTTCTCCATTTCAAGCCACAGCAGGGTATCAACCTTGTGTCTTCCCTCTTTCTGCTCAGTCCACTGGGGTTCCTGCTGCAGACCGACACGTTACTGAACTCACCACTCATTGGCAATGTATTCGCTCTCAGCTATGTTCAGATGTCTCTAGATATAAAACATTTGCTGATCATCATAAAGCTTCTATACGTGCCATCTCAATAGGTGAACGTGTTTGGGCCTCTACTTAACATATTCGTCTATGTCAACCCTGTCACAAATTGGGGCCTAGGTTTATTGGTCCTTACAAAGTCCTGAAAAGTCTCCTGTGGCCTTGCTCAAAACCCTGCGCATACACCCTGTCTTTCATATCTCACTACTCAAGCATTACATCAAGAATAGATTCACCCGTTTCAGAGCTCCTCCTCCTCTGCTCCTGGTCCTTGGTGAACCCGAATATGAGCTAGCTAATATACTGGACTCCAGATACAGGCACAGACAACTGCAGTATCTGGTACATTGGAAGGGTTACTCTGTGGCGGATCGTTCCTGGGATCCTGCCCGTGATGTGCATGCTCCATATTTGGTCTCTAGATTCCATGCTACTCATCCTTTGAGACCGACTCTGGTTTCCGGAGCTTGTCAGACCACTCTGCCTGTTTAACCCTTAACTGCTGGATTGATATATTGCTGCTGAACCTTGCTTGTCTGACCACTCTGCCTGTTTAACCCTTAACTGCTGGATTGATATACTGTTGCCAAACCCTGCCTGTCTGACCATCCTAGTGGTTTACCTCTGGACTGCCTTACTGTTGCCAAACCTTGCCTGCCTGCCTGACCATCCTAGTGGTTTACCTCTGGACTGCCTTACTGTTGCCAAACCCTGCCTGCCTGACCATCCTAGTGGTTTGCCCCTGAACTGCATTTCCCTGGTATCCTGCCTGTTGCCGTCAAGGACTGTCCTGCCTGTGGTAAATGCCACTTTTCTCATCTTACAAACCTTCTCTGCTCTGGGGTATTCCCTATCATTCCGGCTCGACGCCGGAATAACAAGACTATTGGCCGAGTTCGGTCTGATAGAGGAGTATCCCACGAGCATCTCAGGTACTAGCTCAATATTTTCATTTAGCAGAATCTCACATGAAACAACTAATGTTGTTTCTTCAAAGACATGGTTGGAGGATCAATTTACCAAAGAGTTTCTTTATTCCTCAAAGGTCACCTTCTTAGGTTTCCAGATAGATTCAGTGTCCATGACTCCTTCTCTAACAGAAAAGAGACAAATGAAATTGGTCTTAGCTTGTCTAAACCTTCAGTCTCTATCATTTCCTTCAGTGGCTATGTGCATGGAAGTTTTAGGTCTCATGATTGCAGCATCAAACGCAATCCCCTTAGCTTGTTTTCATATAAGACCTCTACAGCTTTGCATGTTGCACCAGCGGTGCAGGGAATATACTCAGGTGATATCTTATATTTATATACTTAAATCCCAACACTCAACTCTCTCTGACTTGGTAACTAAATCATCACCTTATTGTTCAAGGGGCCTCATTTGTTCGTCCTTCCTGGACTGTGATCACAACAGATGCAAGTCTTACAGGTTGGGGAGCTGTCTGGGGGTCTCTGACAGCACAAGGGGTTTGGAATCCTCAAGAGGCGAGGTTACTAATCAATATTTTAGAACTCTGTGCTATTTTTTAGAGCTCTTCAGGCTTGGCCTCTATTAAAGAGAGAACTTTACATTTGTTTTCAAACAGACAATATCACAACAGTGGCATATGTCAATCATCAAGGGGGGGGGGGCATGCAGTCCTTTAGCAATGAAATAAGTTTCTCCTATACTTTCTTGGGTGGAATCCAACTCTTGTCAAATCTCTGCCATTCATATCCCAGGTGTAGACAATTGGGAAGCGGATTATCTCAGCCGTCATTCTCTACATCCGGGGGAGTGGTCTCTCCATCCAGATGTGTTTTTTCAACTTGTACAGATGTGGGGTCTTCCAGAAATAGATCTGATGGCCTCTTGTCTGAACAAGAAACTTCCCAGATACCTTTTCAGGTCCAGGGATCCTCAGGCGGAAATAATTGAAGCTCTAGCAGTTCCTTGGTTTTACCAACCTGCATACATTTTTCTGCCTCTAGTTCTTCTTCCAAAGGTGATCTCCAAGATCATAATGGAATAATCTTATGTGTTTCTGATAGCACCAGCATGGCCTCACAGGTTTTGGTATGCGCACCTTGTCCGAATGTCCAGTTGCCAGCCTTGGTCACTTTCTATAAGACCAGACCTTCTGTCTCAAGGCCCATTTTCCATCATGATCTCAAATCTCTAAATTTGAAGGCATGGAAATTGGTTGCTTAGTTCTTAGTCATAGAGGTTTCTCTGATTCAGTAATTAACACGATGATACAGGTTTGTACGTCTGTTTCAAGGAAGATTTATCATAGGGTTTAGAAAACCTATATTTCATGGTGTTCCACTCATGATTATTCTTGGCATTCTTTTAGAATTCCTAGGATTCTACAGTTTCTTCAGGATGGTTTGGCTAAAGGTTTCTCTGCAAATACTTTAAAAGGAGAAATCTCTGCTCTTTCTGTCTTATTTCATAGAAAGATTGCTAAGCTTCCTGATATTCACTGTTTTTTCAGGCTTTGATTCATATCAAACCTGTTATTAAATCAATTTCTCCTCCTTGGAGTCAATTTGGTTTTAAAGATTTTGCAGGCTCCTCCTTATGAGCCTATGCATTCTTTGGATATTAAACTACTTTCTTTGAAAGTGTTATTTCTTTTGGCTATCTCTTCTGCTAGAAGAGTTTCTGAATTGTCTGCTCTCTCTTGTGAGTCTCATCTGATTTTTCATCCAGATAAAGCTGTTTTGTAGACTTTGTTTTTACCTAAAGTTGTGAATTCTAACAACATCAATAGGGAAATTATTGTTCCTTCCTTGAGTCCTAATCCTAAAAATACTCTTGAAAGGTCTTTACAGTCTTTGGATGTGGTAAAAGCTTTGAAATATTATGTTGAGGCTACTTAAGATTTCAGAAAGACTTCTAGTCTATTTGTTATTTTTTCTGGTTCCAGAAAAGGTCAGAAAGCCTCTGCCATTTCCTTGGCATCTTGGTTGAAACTTTTGATTCACAAAGCTTATTTGGAGGCGGGGCAGTCTCCGCCTAAGCGAATTACAGCTCATTGTACTAGATCAGTCACCACACCTTGGGCTTTCAAGAATGAAGCTTCAGTTGAACGAATTTGCAAAGCAGCAACTTGGTCTTCTTTGCATACATTTACTAAATTTTACCATTTTTATGTGTTTGCTTCTTCGGAAGCAGCCTTTGATAGAAATGTTCTTCAGGCAGCTGTCTCAGTTTGATTCTAGTGCCTATGATTTGAGGTTTTTTTTTTTTTTTTTTTAAGAAAACTTAATTATTTTTTGGATTTCATTTCTCAGTGGAAATAGCTGTTTTTATTTTATCCCTCCCTCTATAGTGACTTGTGGACTTCCACATCTTTGGTATTATATCCCATACGTCACTAGCTCATGGACTCTTGCCACCTATATGAAAGAAAACATAATTTATGTAAGAACTTACCTGATAAATTAATTTCTTTCATGGTGGCAAGAGTCCATGAGACCCACCCAATCTCTTTGGGGGGGGGGTATGATTTTTTTTATATAAAGCACTTTATCCTGTTCCTCTTTTTATGCTTTTACACCTCACTAACTTGGCTATACGTTAAAGGTATGAGTCAGGTTGGAGGTGTATTTATAAATAAAAACACAAAATAAAAGTTAACCACTCTCAGATGTGTAAAGCAGCTTAAAAAGGTAAAATGTCTCTACATCCTTCCCAAATAATGAATACTAGTAAACCACAAAAGATGTGCTAAATACAGAAACACATCGGCCAGGGTAGGAATATATCAAAATTTAATTGTTATCATTTTTAAAACAATGAATCCATAAAAATAAATACAATCTCAACCACCGGTGGTAAAATTATAGAATTCTAAAAAAAAATGCCTATTTAACACATAATACCAATAAAATGAATAAATTAATAAATTATTTAAACTGCTATGCATATAATCAATAAAACAATTCTCTTCTGAAAAAGAGAGAGCTGATAAATGCTGGTAAATGCTGGATTAAAGGCCAAGACAACTAATATTCTTGATAGAAACAAGTATTATCAGTTCATCCAAGTTGCATGCAAATATCCTCTAATTTGGAACAAAGTGTGCCACTCGTATCCGTTCTTTATATTAGTGGGGCCCCTAATGTTCTTCAAAAGTTTGGTATATATTACTTGCCTTTCTTCACTTTGTACAGTCCTTTAGGGGCTAAAGGTAATCTTACCCCGCAGTAGAAATTGCTCATTATGGCTACCTTCCACCTCCAAGTGACTTCCACAAACCACTTGCGGCGGCATCCATCTTGTGTGTATCGTCTCTCCTTCGATAATCACACTTCCGGGTTCTGGTGTCACACGGGTAAGTTAAGCCAATCACAGAGTTTCTTCAACTGTAATCCTCCTGCAGTACCTGTGCAGTGTTCAAATGTATCCCTTCTTCACAGAATGCTCTGAAAATAGGGATTTGTAGATTGCAGGTTTCAATCAGGTAACATCTACGCGTTTCAGCTTCCTTAGAAGCCTTTATCAAGATGACCTGTATGGTGTAAGGCTTACTTTTATAGACCAGTGATTCCTTTTGTGGGAGTGGTCACACCAGGTGTTGTGGATTTTTCTTAAAGTAGTGAACTCCTTGCTAGAAAAGTATCTGTCTTAGGCCAATTATAAAATACATTCTCATGTATCCATAAGAAGAAACATGATATAATATAAAAACAAGACTTGAAAAGAAGAAGTAACCAGCGCCCAGGACTGATATCTGCTCACTATAAAGAAGACCCCCTAATAGGTCTAAAAACGGAACAATGGATCGGGATATATAGGAGCGCCAATGGCTTAGATATACCACAGGAAATAAAAAGTCAAAATGGTCTCCAATAGTTTCTATTTTCCAAAGTCAACCAAATGTTTAATATATAAAAACAATATAATTCTGATCTCCAGATTTATAAAAACACAAAATACATATAGCAATGCTTAAAATACAATACAATAAATGATTTAAAATACAACAGATAACAGATTGAATCTAATCCGGTTAGTTAAACTGGATGACCAATATCTAATGTCCCAGTTTTCGTGAGTAAGTCCTCTTAAAAACCCTCTGGTAGGTACATAGATGTGTATGAAAAACAAATCTGTATTTGTTTATCAAATACGTGTGCAAATAAACCTAGTGTTCAATAAATGATGTAATAATAGCTCAAATATTCTTATCAAAGTGATAAGATCACTAATGTAGTGATACGAGACCCACTAGCAGGTCGACAGTGCATACAAATAGTGCAACATTTAAATCATATGATGAACACCGTGAAAAATCAAAAATAAGATACAATGTGTTGGGTTCCTTAAACTATCAATTAAACCATATTATGGATTTAAGAATATAACACACAATAAAATGCAAATAAGTAGTGGATGTGGTCATAAAAATCAAAAAATAAGATAGAGTAATGTGAAAAAATGCAAAAAATACATATATAACAAAATTAAATGTGGGATCCTACTAATGGGATTTTAAACTAAACTGGTACCAGCTATTACCTCAATTCTCCTGATTGAATCTGGGTGATGGACTCAATGGTCCGATAATGCGTCTAACTTTATTGTCTTAAAAACAATAAACAAATATCACAAACTATATAAATATGACAAGCTATAAAAATATGGATGACATAAAAACAGAGAGTGTGTATAGTTTGGCCAAAACTAGTCCACAAACTCCTAAAGGTGTGTTTCCACAACTTTAAATAACTTTAGATAATGATATGACAATAATAGTGTCCTTTAAGAGTCTTTTGGTAAATCCTTAAAAGTCTGGTGAAAGAAATCCTCAATGTGTAGTGGAGTCCAAAGTCCTATTCCTATGTTTAAGACAAATGCCTGAAAGAAATGGAAAAAAGCGCACTAAACAAAACAGCGCTAACGGGTATGGACTATTGAAAATAGTCTTACCGTTCAAATCCTGGTCCTGGATATAATGAGCCTCTCCAACTTTGGTGTAAAGTTTCGTCTACGCGTTTCGGCCCTCGTACCGGGCCTTTTTCAAGACATATGGAGGCTACATTAATACTGACCTTATATACTCTTCTATGTGGGCGTTTGTTTGAAAAAATTGCGCCAAATTGGGCGGATGTTATCGGATTGAATCCCGCCGAAAACACGCACTTCCAATAGTGGACCGGAAGTTGAGGCTTGTAATACTTCCGTTTTTTTTGTGCTTCCGGTTTCCCGGAGCCATTTTGGAAGTGGGCAAGATCGGATTGGGCTTTCAACACTTTGGAAAACTAATTTTTCATGATAATTGAACATACTCAGCTATCAGACGACCTACTATAAAATCTAAGTGTTGAATGTATATTTGACTATTTCAACTGACGTCTGTTAGTAATTACAAATAGACGTAAATTCTAAATTTTGTTCATCTGGTTAAGGCTAATATATCCAGGACCTAACATAAGGATTAATTATACAATTTATACTAATCTGTATCGATTTAACAAATGAGTCACTATCACAATGTATATTTTATGGGGGTTAACATTCACATTATAGACACTACTAATTTATACTCTAAAATATTGATTTTCTTAGACACATAGTGGAAAATCATCTGCTAACCTTATATATACATAAAGCAATATTTTGAACTCGTGTTCTCACACGTAATCTAATATTTACTAATGGAATCGTAATATTAGATATTTATATAAAAATATATATAAAATTATATATAAAATTATATATAAAATTATAAAATTATAAAATCACATTGACTTGTCTAGGAATGGCGTTTCTTAAAACGCTTTAAAATTATTGGGTCAGCTCGACCAAACCAGATAAATGTGTATAAAATCTTAAAATCTTAAAATCACATTAACTTATCTAGAAGTGATGTTTCTCAAAGGGCTTTAAACGAACAAATTTTGGGTCAGCTCGACTAGACCAGATAATTAAAAATATGGTTCTGAGGGATTGTTCACACTGACTTCAAAGTACATATGACTTAAATAGAAAGACCATAATGAAGTTGATATTGGACACTATAGGGATAAAAATCAAATACTGGAGCTTTTTTAAAACAGATGGACAATCTCAAAATTGGCATTGAGACCTTTTGGATGAATACAGTCTAAATTAAAAATCCATTTGGATTCTGTTTTTAGTAATTTCAATTCCATGTCTCCTCCTCTCCAATCCTTGTTTATTTTGCATATACCCATATATTTGAAGCTTTTGTCGCTTCCACCATGTACTTCTTTAAAGTGTTTGTAGATTGGTAAATCAACCTTCTTCCATTTGATCTGCAACAAATGTTCTCGAATTCGGTCTTTTAGTTTCCTAGAGGTCTGGCCTACATACTGCAGGCCACACCCACATTCGACCAAGTAGACTATGTTCTGATCAGTACATCTTATTGTTTGTTTGATATGGAATATTTCATTGGAAACTTTGGATTTTATTATGTTCGTTTTCTTTCCATGTTTACATGCTTTACAGAAGTAGCATGGATAAAAACCAAATAGTTTTTTACCCAAGATATCTGAAGGGTTCTTTTCTTTCTTCTGTTTGGTTATGTTTGGAGCCAGAATTGATTTTAAATTATTGGCCTTCCTATAGATGAAATTGGGTCGTTCTGTTAGATGTTCGCCCAGAATGTCATCATTTTTGAGTAAGTGCCAATGTCTCTTGATTATATCCTCGATTGTTTTTTTCCCTTTTTCCATATTGGGTGATGAAAGGAATTTTGAGACCTTCAGGTTTTCCTTTATCTGTTTTCATTTTATAAGTTAGAAGGGAGTCTCTTTTTGTGTTACTTACTTCTGTGATGGTCTTGTCTATGAGGGATTCACTGTATCCCCTTTCCAAGAATCTAGTTTTTAGTATTTTCGATTGTTTACCCCACATTTCTTCACTTGAACAATTCTTCCTAATTCTTAATAGTTGCCCTTTTGGGATGTTCGATATCCATTTCTTATGGTGGCAACTTGTGTGGTGGACATAATTGTTGGAGTCTACTTCCTTAAAGTGTGTGGATGTTTCAATCTTCCCATTGATGACTCTAATGTCTAGATCTAGATAGACAATGTGATCTTTACTGATGGAGCTGGTAAATCTAAGATTGGACTGGTTCAAGTTCATTACGTCCAATGTGTGTCTCAAATCATCCTCACTCCCCTTCCAAATAATTAGAAGGTCATCTATATATCTTTTGTATAAGACCAGGTCCGCGCCCGCTGGGCATGATTCCCAGAAGATGGATTCCCATCTGCCCATGTACAGATTGGCATAGCTGGGCGCAAACCTGGTCCCCATGGCTGTACCACAAACTTGACGATAGAATTTATTGTCACAATAGAAATAATTGTGTTGAAGGATATAGTCTATCCCATCCAGTATGAACCTCCTCTGTGATTCTGGCATATTTTCATCTTTATTTAGGAAGTAGCTGATAGTTTCAAGTCCTTTCTCATGTGGAATCGAAGTATATAATGATGTGACATCACTAGTAATCATAATATAGCTGTCATCCCATTCTAAGTCTCTTAATAGATTTAGTACCTCAGTGGAGTCTCTCAGATATGATGTTAAATTTCTGACATATGGTTGTAACTTCTTGTCTATGTATTCTGATAGATTGCTCGACATCGATCCTATGCCCGATATTATGGGCCTTCCCGGGGGGTTGACCAAACTTTTGTGAATTTTGGGCAAGTGGTAAAGTACTGGGATTTTTGGATGCTTCACACTTAGATATCGATGTTCTTTATCGTTGAGAATACCCAATCTATTAGCCTCAGTAAGTAAGTCATCAAGCGTTCTTTTATAATCACTTGTGGGGTCAGCTTCCAGAGTTTCATAGGTATCTTTATCTCCTAATATTCTTCTGGATTCCTTCTGATAGTCTGTTATGTTCATAATCACAATACCCCCGCCCTTATCGGCTGATTTGATGACGATGTCGTTATTTTTCTCCAAATTTGATATGGTGTTAAGTTGCTTGGCATTAAGATTTCTATTATATGCTTTGTTAGATTTCAATTTCTTTATGTCATTACACACCATTGTTTCAAATGTCTCAATAGCTGGTCCTTTGCAATGAGTAGGGTAAAATTGAGACTTTGGTTTGAGATCGGAGTGTTGGAATTGGTTTTCCATATGGGAGCTTGGTGAAAGAGATAAACTTCTCTCCACTGGTGACTTTAGGAAGTATCTCTTCAAAGTGAGCTTTCTTACAAACTCCTTCGTATTTAAATACGTTTGGAACTTATCCAACCCTCTAGACGGTGCATAAGATAGCCCTAATTTCAATATTTCCTTTTCTTCGGCTTCCAAGTTGATGTTACTTAAATTGAAGACTCCTTTGACCTCTTTCTGGCTTATCTCTTCTTCTATGATCTCTCGATTGGGTGTTTTTTCTAATGTTGTTTGGACCAAATGGGGTCTGTTCTTATATCTGGCTCCCGACCTTCGTCCCCGGTGTGTCTTCTTTTCACTGGGGTGTCCACATCTTCCAATGTGACCTGTTTCCTTTTTCCCCTTTGTTCCAGCATCGGGGGTTGTGTGGACTCACCCCTAAAAAAGAAGTTGAAGTAGGAGCTGGAGTCACATCATCTCTGGGTGTATCCATTGTTCTCCTTACAGTGGGGGTCGCTAGGGGCGAAAACCTATTTGTCGTCTCAACAAAGTCGTTTCTCCTGTCGTAATATTGTCCCCTCAGATTTCTTTGTTCATTGTTTGTTATCTGGTCTCTATATTGCCATTCGTGATGTTGATCTCTTCTTATATATTGTTGATTAGACCCTGAATTGTCGTTTCTTTCTTGGAATTCCCCATAGTTGTCTCTCTCTATGAAGGACTGATGAGGTCTGTTAAAATAGCCATTATTACCGCCATAATATCCTCGTCTTGGTTCATATTGGGATGTCTTGTTGGAATCAAAACTTCCATTGGATCTATGGGAATTATAAGAATTATTATGCCAGTTGTCTCCATACATGTTGTTCCTTCTTTGACTACCATTATTGCTGTAGTGTCTTTGGTATCCCATGTTGTTGTGCTGATTCCTTCTTCGATATTGTCCTTGATGATCATCATCATAAGGTCTTCTTTGATAGCCCATGTTTTGGTAAGAATTTCTTCTTTGATGATAATTTTGATGGTTATCATCATATTGTCCTCTTAGTTGTGGTCTGTTGGGTGGATAATTAGTTATGTTCCTATGGACTCTCGGTCCTCGTGTGATATCAATGAGTCTGCCGGTAGGACATTCTCTAGGGTAGGTCTCCAACCTCTCTTCTCTATTTAGTA
Source organism: Bombina bombina (assembly GCF_027579735.1). NCBI lineage: Eukaryota > Metazoa > Chordata > Amphibia > Anura > Bombinatoridae > Bombina > Bombina bombina. The sequence goes on along the minus strand of NC_069506.1, from coordinate 181,275,714 downwards.
CCTGTGTATTCACTGGCTTTGTTCCTGATTCGATTGTCATTGGGTCATTTCCGATGTTGACAGGATTGTCAGAACTGTCTTGGATGGCATTAAGATCCCTATTGATTTTCTTGGTCTTTTTTGCAATGGTGTCATCTTTAAGTTTGTTGATTCTCGAATATAGGTGCTCTTGTTTCTCCTTAAAGGTCTGGGAGTCTTTAAATAATTCCATATTCTTTTCTTAAACTGTTATTTCGGAGTCTAATTGTGTTAATAATAGCTCCCTATATTTAATAATAAGCCTCATTAGATCTTGAGGCCTCAGTGATAACCTTGTTCCAGTTATCAGTGAACTCCTTCGAGTTCGTATTGAATGAACAATCTTTAATTATCATCAGACCTTTAGGTACAATGTTTAATTCCAAACATTTCTTTAGGAAAGAGATTTCGATTTTATATTTAGTCTCAGATACCAACAATTTTTCCAAGTTCTTAAAAATGGTGTTGATATCTGTAACTGTATTGTTACCAGTAACATTGTCCCTATTCAGGGCTTTGTTAATATCAGAGCTTACATCGGCTCTTAAATTTCTAATTGATAAAGACGTTTCCATCTCACTGTTTATTATCCCTGTGTCCGGCTGCTGTTACTTATTAGGTAAAGAAATAAGACTTGAAAAGAAGAAGTAACCAGCGCCCAGGACTGATATCTGCTCACTATAAAGAAGACCCCCTAATAGGTCTAAAAACGGAACAATGGATCGGGATATATAGGAGCGCCAATGGCTTAGATATACCACAGGAAATAAAAAGTCAAAATGGTCTCCAATAGTTTCTATTTTCCAAAGTCAACCAAATGTTTAATATATAAAAACAATATAATTCTGATCTCCAGATTTATAAAAACACAAAATACATATAGCAATGCTTAAAATACAATACAATAAATGATTTAAAATACAACAGATAACAGATTGAATCTAATCCGGTTAGTTAAACTGGATGACCAATATCTAATGTCCCAGTTTTCGTGAGTAAGTCCTCTTAAAAACCCTCTGGTAGGTACATAGATGTGTATGAAAAACAAATCTATATTTGTTTATCAAATACGTGTGCAAATAAACCTAGTGTTCAATAAATGATGTAATAATAGCTCAAATATTCTTATCAAAGTGATAAGATCACTAATGTAGTGATACGAGACCCACTAGCAGGTCGACAGTGCATACAAATAGTGCAACATTTAAATCATATGATGAACACCGTGAAAAATCAAAAATAAGATACAATGTGTTGGGTTCCTTAAACTATCAATTAAACCATATTATGGATTTAAGAATATAACACACAATAAAATGCAAATAAGTAGTGGATGTGGTCATAAAAATCAAAAAATAAGATAGAGTAATGTGAAAAAATGCAAAAAATACATATATAACAAAATTAAATGTGGGATCCTACTAATGGGATTTTAAACTAAACTGGTACCAGCTATTACCTCAATTCTCCTGATTGAATCTGGGTGATGGACTCAATGGTCCGATAATGCGTCTAACTTTATTGTCTTAAAAACAATAAACAAATATCACAAACTATATAAATATGACAAGCTATAAAAATATGGATGACATAAAAACAGAGAGTGTGTATAGTTTGGCCAAAACTAGTCCACAAACTCCTAAAGGTGTGTTTCCACAACTTTAAATAACTTTAGATAATGATATGACAATAATAGTGTCCTTTAAGAGTCTTTTGGTAAATCCTTAAAAGTCTGGTGAAAGTCTGGTGAAAGAAATCCTCAATGTGTAGTGGAGTCCAAAGTCCTATTCCTATGTTTAAGACAAATGCCTGAAAGAAATGGAAAAAAGCGCACTAAACAAAACAGCGCTAACGGGTATGGACTATTGAATATAAAAAACAATAAGATGTACTGATCAGAACATAGTCTACTTGGTCGAATGTGGGTGTGGCCTGCAGTATGTAGGCCAGACCTCTAGGAAACTAAAAGACCGAATTCGAGAACATTTGTTGCAGATCAAATGGAAGAAGGTTGATTTACCAATCTACAAACACTTTAAAGAAGTACATGGTGGAAGCGACAAAAGCTTCAAATATATGGGTATATGCAAAATAAACAAGGATTGGAGAGGAGGAGACATGGAATTGAAATTACTAAAAACAGAATCCAAATGGATTTTTAATTTAGACTGTATTCATCCAAAAGGTCTCAATGCCAATTTTGAGATTGTCCATCTGTTTTAAAAAAGCTCCAGTATTTGATTTTTATCCCTATAGTGTCCAATATCAACTTCATTATGGTCTATCTATTTAAGTCATATGTACTTTGAAGTCAGTGTGAACAATCCCTCAGAACCATATTTTTAATTATCTGGTCTAGTCGAGCTGACCCAAAATTTGTTCGTTTAAAGCCCTTTGAGAAACATCACTTCTAGATAAGTTAATGTGATTTTAAGATTTTAAGATTTTATACACATTTATCTGGTTTGGTCGAGCTGACCCAATAATTTTAAAGCGTTTTAAGAAACGCCATTCCTAGACAAGTCAATGTGATTTTATAATTTTATATATAATTTTATATATAATTTTATATATATTTTTATATAAATATCTAATATTACGATTCCATTAGTAAATATTAGATTACGTGTGAGAACACGAGTTCAAAATATTGCTTTATGTATATATAAGGTTAGCAGATGATTTTCCACTATGTGTCTAAGAAAATCAATATTTTAGAGTATAAATTAGTAGTGTCTATAATGTGAATGTTAACCCCCATAAAATATACATTGTGATAGTGACTCATTTGTTAAATCGATACAGATTAGTATAAATTGTATAATTAATCCTTATGTTAGGTCCTGGATATATTAGCCTTAACCAGATGAACAAAATTTAGAATTTACGTCTATTTGTAATTACTAACAGACGTCAGTTGAAATAGTCAAATATACATTCAACACTTAGATTTTATAGTAGGTCGTCTGATAGCTGAGTATGTTCAATTATCATGAAAAATTAGTTTTCCAAAGTGTTGAAAGCCCAATCCGATCTTGCCCACTTCCAAAATGGCTCCGGGAAACCGGAAGCACAAAAAAACGGAAGTATTACAAGCCTCAACTTCCGGTCCACTATTGGAAGTGCGTGTTTTCGGCGGGATTCAATCCGATAACATCCGCCCAATTTGGCGCAATTTTTTCAAACAAACGCCCACATAGAAGAGTATATAAGGTCAGTATTAATGTAGCCTCCATATGTCTTGAAAAAGGCCCGGTACGAGGGCCGAAACGCGTAGACGAAACTTTACACCAAAGTTGGAGAGGCTCATTATATCCAGGACCAGGATTTGAACGGTAAGACTATTTTCAATAGTCCATACCCGTTAGCGCTGTTTTGTTTAGTGCGCTTTTTTCCATTTCTTTCAGGCATTTGTCTTAAACATAGGAATAGGACTTTGGACTCCACTACACATTGAGGATTTCTTTCACCAGACTTTCACCAGACTTTTAAGGATTTACCAAAAGACTCTTAAAGGACACTATTATTGTCATATCATTATCTAAAGTTATTTAAAGTTGTGGAAACACACCTTTAGGAGTTTGTGGACTAGTTTTGGCCAAACTATACACACTCTGTTTTTATGTCATCCATATTTTTATAGCTTGTCATATTTATATAGTTTGTGATATTTGTTTATTGTTTTTAAGACAATAAAGTTAGACGCATTATCGGACCATTGAGTCCATCACCCAGATTCAATCAGGAGAATTGAGGTAATAGCTGGTACCAGTTTAGTTTAAAATCCCATTAGTAGGATCCCACATTTAATTTTGTTATATATGTATTTTTTGCATTTTTTCACATTACTCTATCTTATTTTTTGATTTTTATGACCACATCCACTACTTATTTGCATTTTATTGTGTGTTATATTCTTAAATCCATAATATGGTTTAATTGATAGTTTAAGGAACCCAACACATTGTATATTATTTTTGATTTTTCACGGTGTTCATCATATGATTTAAATGTTGCACTATTTGTATGCACTGTCGACCTGCTAGTGGGTCTCGTATCACTACATTAGTGATCTTATCACTTTGATAAGAATATTTGAGCTATTATTACATCATTTATTGAACACTAGGTTTATTTGTACACGTATTTGATAAACAAATACAGATTTGTTTTTCATACACATCTATGTACCTACCAGAGGGTTTTTAAGAGGACTTACTCACGAAAACTGGGACATTAGATATTGGTCATCCAGTTTAACTAACCGGATTAGATTCAATCTGTTATCTGTTGTATTTTAAATCATTTATTGTATTGTATTTTAAGCATTGCTATATGTATTTTGTGTTTTTATAAATCTGGAGATCAGAATTATATTGTTTTTATATATTAAACATTTGGTTGACTTTGGAAAATAGAAACTATTGGAGACCATTTTGACTTTTTATTTCCTGTGGTATATCTAAGCCATTGGCGCTCCTATATATCCCGATCCATAATATAAAAACAAATGGTGTTATATACAATAAAATAACATCATTAAGGAAATGATTATGAACGATTATCACAGAAATAATATACGCTATGTAAAGATCTTAAATAGACAATTAGGCATGAAACTATAAAACATAAATTATGCTTACCTGATAATTTCCTTTTCTTCTGATGGAAAGAGTCCACAGCTGCATTCATTACTTTTGGGAAATAAGAACCTGACCAGGAGGAGGCAAAGACAACCCAGCCAAAGGCTTAAATACTCCTCCCACTCCCCTCATCCCCAGGTCATTCTGCCGAGGAACAAGGAACAGTAGAATAAATATCAGGGTGAAAGGTGCCAGAAGAATATAAGGACACCCCACATAAAATTACGGGTGGGGAGCTGTGGACTCTTTCCATCAGAAGAAAAGGAAATTATCAGGTAAGCATAATTTATGTATTTCTTCTTAAATGGAAAGAGTCCACAGCTGCATTAATTACTTTTGGGAAAACAATACCCAAGCTACAGAGGACACTGAATGCCAAGACGGGATGGTACAATAGGCGGCTCATACTGAAGGCACCAGGCCTGAACCTCTACCCAATAAAAAAACCCGCTTCATCCGAGGCCGAGAAAACTTTAAGAGGAAAAGCCCCAATTACACTGACTCGCAGGTAGTCCAGAAGCCAAACTAGAGACCACAAACGGACTCGACTGAGTCAACAGTCCTCCAGGAGACACCATCGCCCAACAAACGGTCCCCCACCGTTGAAGGGGACACCAGCCGAAACCCCAAAGGGAACAAGGCAAAGGAGAACCAAGGAAACCAAAAAGTCACCTACGAAAAAGAACACCTCCACGAGTGAGCCCAGCTCACAGAGACCCAAAGGGGCCCAAACAGGGAAAGGAGGCCATGCCTATACCAAGTAAAACCCGGGATAAGACCGGGCACAGAGACAGAACAGACGTCTCTCCAACATCCTGCAAGCACGGAATGACACGGAAGAGGCAAAGTCCTCCCATTAACTGACCATAGAATACCAAAGCATTTGACCATGAAAAAGTGTGAAATACACCCAGGTGAAAAAACCCCGTTTGAGAACACAGAGTCCATAACAGGACGACACAGAGGGTACTTGCGAGGAAGAAGAAGCAGTCAAGCAAGAACAGACTGCAAAAGCAACCCCTAGACAGAGGACATGCTCCAGGCAAGCTAAGTCGCCGGACCTACACACAGGTCCCAAAAAAGGGGAACACAAAACCTCAATCAAGGCCCCCCGAGAAGGAGGTATACCCTCAGAACCCGAAGGAAGAGTAAACCCCCTCCTGAAATCAAAGCTCACACATCCAGAGGAGACTGCGCCCGAACGCAGCTTCTTAGACTGCTCGGCCATCCTCAACTGCAGACCCACGCCCAGCTGGACCAACCCAGCCTCAGTGATCCAAGACAAGGGAACAAAAGAATCCCGAAACAGGTACAGGAATGAGCGTAAGGATAGCCCAGCCATCCCCACAGAGTACAAGTACAACCTGACTCTGAAAACCGACAACAAGGCCATAGACCTAAGGATCTATCAAAATAAAGGCCCAACAATTCTGCTTGGAACCAGCAAGACCCCAGGGGGAACCAATCCCCCTTTTCTGCCTCCCATCCAGGAGAAGCCCCAAGCAAGGACTCTATCTCCATAGGGAGGAGAATATCCCCTAAAGAAAAGGGATGATGCTGGAAGGGCAACAGCTGTCCTCAAGGGCCGAAGTCACCGGCTAATGGGAAAATAAATTCCCTACAGAGACGTCCTAGAAAAGGACCCCCCTACAAGTAGCTTGCCAAGCAGAGGCACAGCCAACCCAGTCGACTGCAGAGCAAGGAATCCACAGGAACACTGGCAAGCTGACCAGGGGAATGCAACCCCAAATCACACCAGAAATTGGACATCCAACGCCAGCAGCTGGGTATGAACCAACCACCCTTGAGGCTCAAGCCACATGGCTAACCACCAGATGAAATGCGCTACTCTGTGGCAAAGAGTAAAAAATATAAGCAAGAAACTCTTCCCAGTGTTGCTCAAGGTGTTTGGTGTATGGGGAGGGAAATAAATAAATCTTGTCCAGACGCTGTTGGTGCGTGCAAATCATGCAGTATGTGGAAATATGAACAGAGCTCTGTCTGCGGTGTGGCAGGTTTAAATACGGCTAAACACCGGAGTGGTGTATAACTCACCAAACTTGCTGCTTTAGCCTTTCTCCGCGAGCCTTTGTAATATCCTGCCCCGCTGGCTTTCACTTGCTCCTCACTCCTGGAGGTCTTTTAGCCTGTGCTCCGATATCCGTCCAAAAGGGCATACCGCTTCACAGCATCCGTAGTGTTTTGTTGTAAGCACGCTGTGGCTGAGCGTGATCCGGCACTTCCTGGTTCATGACGTAATAGTCTGCATACGCCAATGGGATTCCCTGCTACACGATCGTAGCCCCATACACCAACTATCCACCTGAGTGGATACTCAGAAAACCTGGCCAACCATGACCGCGTTAGGTAGATGGAGTACATAGACCAAGTTCCCACTACCGTGGAACACCCCGACCAGCCCTGAAATCCAAGATTCCAAAACCACCCAAGACTGGGTTAGGAAAAAGGCCAAGCGAAGCATCAGCAACTGGCAGTCTCAGGGAGAAAAACAGGTCCGGGCACCTAATAGTTCAGGCGAACCTTACCCTAGAACTAAACACCCCAACTGGCCAAAAAGCCAGACACCAGGGATATGGATGCATATCCAGAGAATCTGGATAGCAAGAAGAACTTAAAAGCCCAGACCAAAGGAAGGAACCACCCCTAGCTAAAGTCCAACGCTCCAAGGAGCAAGGCTAGAAGTCGTATGAAGATACTTCTTAACGCCTCAGGAAAACCAAGAGATACCTCGAGGTAAAAAAAATCCTACTAGCAGGACTAGTCTCCCTATCTCCTCCGCACAAGCAGAGGACACAAGGAAGAGAAAGGCACTAAGCCTACCCAGCTCCGGAAAAACCCTGAGCTAAACAAAGTCCCCGCAGGGAAAAACCATCACCCAGAAACACAGATCCCTAAAAGGAGATCCAACTCACTCAGAGACAGGGGAAGAAGACTCAAAGGTCTTTTATAACTCAGACAGACAGTGCACATCAAAGAGTAAGAGCTGCATCTAGATACACTATAAACAGCCTAGGCATATATCTGCAAGGTATCAAGTGCTGCAACTGGTTTCAAACTGCAAACCTTTCGCATACTAGACAGCTATCCTGTACAAGCTGTTGGATCAAGCCTAAAAGGACAAATCCAGAGGCCTAAAAATGAAGGCCAAACCGCTCAACTGCGGTAAGGGGCGTTAAGCCCTCCAACCCTCCACCACAAGGGGGAGAAAAAACTCTAAGTTCTGATGAATCAGATGTCAGATAGAGTAACACAGCAGAAAACTCCCCTGCCCGGTCATCTATGACTGAAGGCTATAAGGACTGAAACAATCCTTCCCGCCTCACGGACCCACTAGTCCTTTCGAATGCTTAGTTGAACATGAAAAACAATAACCTGAGTACTCGGCGCTTCTACTGAACCAGTTGATGCAGAACAGCACCACATGTCTGAACAGCCACAAAACCGAACGAATCCAACAGGACCAGCCTGCCCCTGGAGTCCTAACTGCAAGCTGCATAAATTCTCCCTCATAGGGGAACAAACAGAAAACAGACATTTTTAACATAGGACTAACATGTGCAAAACAACTTCCGAAGAAGTAATACAGAGTATCAATCCCAGAAGGTTCCCGGAGGAAACAAAAACAAATAAAAGACATCCCATCAGATATAAATAAAATATAAGGCAACCTGGAGGCTAATGACCAAAAAGACACAGGTCTACCCGCAGGACCAGCCAAACGGAGCCCTATCTTTCAAAAACTGGGAAAGATCTCAAAAAATGACAAACAGGAGATTACTTCATCCCCACATGTCTAATGAGGTGCACCATTTGAATTAGCAAACTGAAAATCCCTGTATCTGGTAACGATAGGGTCATTAAATAACTGAAAAACATGTCTGAGCAATACGCGAAGGCGCACAATCCTGTAACGAAAAGCACAACACTCAGGGATAGTTACACCCCCGGGGAACTGTAGAGGCCCTCCCCAAGGTGGAAGGCCCGGCACAATAGGGCACAGGCACATTCTCAAATAAACGTCTGGACTCTGCAGACGAACAATTGCCAACATTATGTGGAAGCGAATACGTGCTGCAACCTCCGGGGGGAACACGCCACCCTGCATGGAGGAATCATAAACGGTGTTACCCACATGTGTAGAAGTATAAATTGGTAGGGAACTCACCTCTCAGAGGACAGGACCTCCAGAGGCGGATGGCTCATCAGTCCCTTGGTTCCCCAAGCCCGAGGAACCAGGCTCTCTGAAATGGCATACGGAACAAAACTGGTTGACATGTGTCAACGAGGCCAATCCGGACTCATAACCGGACCACAGAATCTGAATCTGAAATCAAATAAGTCTCAGTATCAGAATCCTCCATAACTGAATCTGAAATTAGCATAGTCTCAGCATCAAAATCCTCCATAACTGGAGAGAGGATATATAAATATGGACTAAAGTAGTAAAAACAAAAACGGCACCTGACACCCCCAATGGCTGGGGCACTCACCACCACCAACACAAGGTGAACCATACAGTCCAAAAAAGTGTCACTTCCAAAAGGCCTCAATGTTCCAAACCACAAGCCCATAAACATCACACATAAGCAGGTTGCATCACATAACAAACATGATTATAAACCCCCCTGTTCAATAACCCCCCTCAGGAGATATTAACCCTCATTTCCAAGATACTACAAGAGACTCACTGAGACCCTTATGATAAGTTAGACCCGCAAGGTGGTAGCCTCTCGGGAAAACATTCACATTTACATTGATGAATAAAGTAAAATGAAACAATCTTACCGGAATCTACGCCATGGAACAGGAACACGGCCTTTCAAGTGTGATGGATAGTAACATCGCCTCCACCATGAACTTGAGAGAAGAAAGCAGGCAGTGGAGCGAAGTTTGACAACGCCGATTGCTTGAGGAGCTGTTAATCTGAGTCGGGATGGTTTCGCAGAAAGTCTCTCCCAGCATCTCCGAACTCTAACTTTCATCCAAGCTCTCACTGAGAGTGGGAGAAGTATTTAAGCCTTTGGCTGGTTTGTCTTTGCCTCCTCCTGGTGGCCAGGTTCTTATTTCCCAAAAGTAATGAATGCAGCTGTGGACTCTTTCCATTTAAGAAGAAAAATAGATCACATATATAACATAAATATATGAACCAATGATGATCTATATAACACTTATGATGAGCCTAAATAGGGATTTAAATAAATATATAAATATATTTTGATGAATATATTTTAGTAAGGTTATAGATACAAAATATATACAAAAAAATAAATAAAAATAATAAATATATATATATATATATATATTACATAGAAAGAATTAATACACTTCACTGCGCTATACCTGCTGTATTGACTGGATGTAATTTGTTTAAAATGTAACTAATTAATCAACAAAGTATCCTATGTAGTAGCAATTAATGTGATAACCTATTTTTCATAGTGTTTGTTGTTACTTTGACCTATTTATAGCTACAGGGTATTAGTCTTTTTATAGATCTCATTTCATACAGTACTAGGCAACTGTATAAATATTTCTATAGCTGTCTATCAATAGACTATACAGGGGATTTTAAATGGTGAGAAGTGTTTTATATTATTCTCTTCTACTATAAACGTTTCTAAATACGGTGCAGCAGATTCACAAACTGACACTTTTTTTCTCTCCTGTAGTGTACAAATCCAACTAAGTATATCTACAGTTACATAACCAACAGACTACATAGGATACTTTGTTGATTAATTAGTTACATTTTAAACAAATTACATCAGGTCAATACAGCAGGTATAGCGCAGTGAAGTGTATTAATTCTTTCTATGTAATACTCAACAGTGACTGATAGTATTAAGGGATTGTACGTCTTGTCACTTCACATACACATACACAGCAGCTTCACCACACTTCATACTAATATATTTAGCGCCTCCCAGTGGCATTTGAGAGGTCACTCTCATCTACCACGCAAACAATTACTTTTTTTTTTATAAAAAAAAATAATATATATATATATATATATATATATATATATATATATATATATATATATATATATATGTGTGTGTGTGTGTACAAGGCATATAAAACATTATTCTTACTTCCTATAATGACTAAGGTGTAAGATACATATGTAAACAACATATGATTTTGGGTATGTACAAATGTACTTACTTCCTTGTTTGGGTATTCTTCTAAAATCTGATTAATTGCATTTAAAGAAACGGTTTTAAATCTAGCTCAGCATTTAGTCCTTCAGGGGTCAGACTCCCAAATTCAAAGATTAGATTAGCTTCTTGATAAAGCATTTGTTTTTCAAAATTGCCTCCTCTCCATTTTTTATCTACTTTTTTAATCCCCCAGAATTGAAAACCAGAGAGACCGCTGTTATGTTCTTCTAGAAAATGTTTAGATAATAAGTGCCCTTTAAACCTGTGTGCAATATTATACATGTGTTCTCTTATTCTATCTCGCAAAATTCTTTGGGTCTGACCCAAATATTGTCTTTTACAGGGACACTGTATAAGATAAATGATGCACTTATTAGAGCATCTTAAAGTGTCCATAATGGTATATTTAAAGGGACACTATACCCCAAATTTTGCTTTCACGATTCAGGTAGAGAATACAATTTTAAACAACATTCCAATTTACTTCTATTATCTAATTTGCTTCATTCTTTAGATATTCTTTGTTGAAGAAAAAGCAATGCACATGGGTGAGCCAATCACATGAGACATCTATGTGCAACCACCAATCAGCAACTACTGAGCCTATCTAGATAAGATTTTCAGCAAAGGATATCAAGAGAATGAAGCAAATTAGATAATAGAAGTAAATTAGAAAGTTGTTTAAAATTGCATACTATTTCTAAATCATGAAAGAAAAATTTTAGGTTTTATGTCCCTTTAAATTCTCTGGTGGTAGATATAATTTATTTCTTCTTTGTACTTTCCCCAAAATTTAAGGAGTATATTCACTCTACAATTAACCTGAGACCGCTTTAGACCTACAGCACTAAAGCCAAAGGCAGTTATGCATATTTTACATTCCAATGTTCTTGACAGAAAAGAAAATGTTATTTTTATTGTTAAATATATATTTCTATATATATATGATTTATTTTTTGTAAAAACAAAATTCTTTCATGGTGGTGAGAGTTCACGATAATGCATGGGATTCAATTTCTGGCCACTAGGAGGAGCAAAGATTCCTGAAACTTTCAATACCACTTCATCCCTCCCACCTCACTGGTATTCCAGTTGTATGTATAGCCAAGCAAGGAGAAGTAGTGAATAAAAAGGTAGGAAAGGATAAAGCAGGGAAAATAGCAGGGAAAATAGAGGTGTGAGTATGGAAATGTTTCCAAAGAAGGCTTGTGGACTCTAACCACCATGAAAATAAATATTTATCAGATAAGAATTAATTTTGTTTTCTTTCATGTGGTGAGAGTCCACAATCCATTATGCATGGAAACTTATACCCAAGCTGTGGAGTTCACAAGAAATATTGGGTGGGGTAAAAAATTTGAGAAAAAAAGGAAGGCATCCATTTTCCAGACACTGCTGCCTGGAGAACTTTCCTACCAATGGCCGCTTCGGAAGAAGCAAAAACATCAAAGTAGTAGAATTTAGTAAATGTATGTAAGGATGACCATGTTGCTGCCTTGCAAATTTGTTCAATTGAAGCTTCATTTTTGAAAGCCCAGGAAGTAGAAACAGATCTGGTAGACTGGGCTGTAATGCGCTTTGGAGGAGGTTTACCCACCTCCAAGGAAGTCTTGTGAATCGTAAGTTTCAGCCAAGACGCGATAGTATATCTCTTAAAATTTCTCCCTTTCCTAAAAGCGATACGAGGTGGATCCCATTTGTCAAAGTTGAGGATCTGTTGCAAGTAACCGCCATTCACTGTTTATCTTTTGAGTAAAATTCCTTGTCTGGTGTATACCTAGTCACAAAGGGAAGACGTGGTTTTTCACTCTTCAATATGTCATTCTCCACATTTACCATTGCTTGTGCTTCTTGTCTTAGTCGCTATAACAGACTCCTCTTATATCCTCGTGCCATAAAAGGCGTCATCTCATTGAATTGCTGTTCACATTTCACTGGACCGATATTATACCTAATCACCCTTTGGAATTGGGCCTTTGGACTGTTACAAATTAGTGCTGGTGGGCGGCTGCTTGTGGCATATAGGATGGATCTACAATTTGTATTTTTACAAAACAAAGTGGTGCCAAGTGAGCCAGCATCTTTAAAAATCTTTACGTCCAGGAAATCCCTATCACTGTTTTGCTTACTGAATGCTGGAAAGGTATCATAGCTGGAATGTTAATGAGGTGATCAACCCAATCATTCAATGGCTTTTTTTTTACCAATTATTAAATTGTCATCACCTACTTTACATTAAGAGCTATTTATTAGTGTTATAAAAACATATATTCACATGTAAGCTAATTGAGCTCATTTTTAACAATGTGTTGTTTGTTGTATCTCTAGTATGGATGCTTAAACTATGAACTCCAGTTCTATGGGTAATATAGGAACAACAACAAAAAATCTTAGTTCAATCTGTTTGCTAGAATCATAAGAGTAGCAAAGGAAAACAACAAATAAAAAATGTTTTGTTTTTCTAAAAACATATCATTTTTTTTTTTTTTAAAGCTTGTGACAAAAATATCACCAAATATACTACTCCTTTCTACTTTTTTAAAAAAGTGTTTTAAATCCACCTAGATCAAGTTCACCATGCTTCCATTTTGGCTATAACTGTGATACTACTGTCCTTCCTTGTACACTGATATTAATGCCTTATTTGAAACCAGAACATAAGCACTGCCTTGTTATATAAGCTGATTTATCTTATTGCAATAAGTTCATTATAAACACTTATTATTATACTGCATCCTTGTGTGCCATGTCAAATTCCCTTTTTTCAGTACTATTGTAAAACCTCAGCTGGGCTGAAAAGCACTAGGACATAATAGGGGTGATCACAATCTATTGTTTGATCATTATCTGCGTGTTAGCTGTAGCTAAGTGTTTTTCGATGTTGGCAGAAACACAATCAGCCATTTTCATTCACGCAGAGAAAACCCTTTCACTTATTATCAAGAAATCCCCAAAGTTTTTGAATGTAACATTGGTTTTGTGCACCCATAAAACACACTAACATTACCCTATCATATTAGAAAGAACCATCAACAAGCCTATACAAATGGCATTTCATGATCCAGCCTAGACTTGAACCTGGGACCTTTCTACATCTGCTACAATTGTTTCCCAGTCTGCTGACTTACCTCTTCACCATCAGGGGCCCGATCCGATATGCAGCGTCGCCCGCAAAAGCCGGCGACGCCGAATTTTGTGCAGGTTTGGTATCCTATATACGGCGTAATCTAGAAGTTACACTCGTTTATGTCTGCCTTCGCCCGTAGTTTTTTGGGCCATAGGCAGGTATACCAAACCCGCGCAGTTTGGTATCCAATATACAGCTTAAGGACTTACGTGGCGAAAATTGAGAAATCTTACTCCATTTTCACCTCGCCACAAAATGCAGCCGTAGTAAGCCTTACGCTGTCTATTGGAGCCCCGTAACTCCCTAAACTACCTGCTAAATAAAACCTAACACCTAACGCATGCGCAATGTCTGTCTACCTGTCAACCGCGATCCCCCGCCGCAATCCCTAATAAAGTATTTAACCCCTAAACCTCCGCTCCCGGACCCCGCCACCACCTACATTAAAAGTATAACCCCCTAATGTGATCCCCCTACACCGTCGCCAGCTACATTACTTACCCCCTAATGTGAGCCCCTTACACCGCCGCCACCTACATTTCATACCCCCTAATGTGAGCCCCCTACACCGCCGCCAGCTATATTACCTACACCCTAATGTGAGCCCCCTACAACGCCGCCACCTACATTAACTACGCCCTAATGTTATTAACCCCTAATTTAATCCCCCTACACCGCCGCCAGCTATATTAATTACATTAACCCCTAATTTAATCCCCCTACCCCGCCGCCAGCTATATTAATTACATTAACCCCTAATTTAAACCCCTACCCCGCCGCCAGCTATATTAATTACATTAACCCCTAATTTAATCCCCCTACACCGCCGCCAGCTATATTAAATAGATTAACCCCTAATCTAATCCCCCTACACCGCCGCCAACTATATTAAATTAATTAACCCCTAATCCAATCCCCCTACACCACCGCCAGCTATATTAAATAGATTAACCCCTAATCTAATCCCCCTACACCGCCGCCAGCTATATTAACTATATTAACCCTAATTATATTAGGGTTAAAATAGTTAATATAGTTATTATATTATATATATTAACTATATTAACCCTAATTATATTAGGGTTAATATAGTTAATATCGTTATTATATTATATATATAACAGAATTTATGCTTACCTGATAAATTACTTTCTCCAACGGTGTGTCCGGTCCACGGCGTCATCCATTACTTGTGGGATATTCTCCTCCCCTACAGGGAAAGGCAAGGAGAGCACACAGCAAGAGCTGTCCATATAGCTCCCCCTCTGGCTCCGCCCCCCAGTCATTCGACCGACGGTTAGGAGAAAAAGGAGAAAACTATAGGGTGCCGTGGTGACTGTAGTGTATACAGAAAAAGAAACATTTTTCAAACCTGATTAAAAAACCAGGGCGGGCCGTGGACCGGACACACCGTTGGAGAAAGTAATTTATCAGGTAAGCATAAATTCTGTTTTCTCCAATATTGGTGTGTCCGGTCCACGGCGTCATCCATTACTTGTGGGAACCAATACCAAAGCTTTAGGACACGGATGAAGGGAGGGAGCAAATCAGGTTACCTAAACAGAAGGCACCATGGCTTGCAAAACCTTTCTCCCAAAAACAGCCTCCGAAGAAGCAAAAATATCAAATTTGTAAAATTTGGCAAAAGTGTGCAGAGAAGACCAAGTCGCTGCCTTACATATCTGATTAACAGAAGCCTCATTCTTGAAGGCCCATGTGGAAGCCACAGCCCTAGTGGAGTGAGCTGTGATTCGTTCAGGAGGCTGCCGTCCGGCAGTCTCATAAGCCAATCGGATAATGCTTTTCAGCCACAAAGAAAGAGAGGTAGCAATAGCTTTTTGTCCTCTCCTCTTACCAGAGTAAATGACAAACAAGGATGATGTTTGTCTAAAATTCTTTGTTGCTTCTAAATAGAACTTTAAAGCACGGACTACATCTAAATTGTGTAACAAACGTTCCTTCTTTGAAACTGGATTCGGGCACAGAGAAGGAACAACTATTTCCTGGTTAATATTCTTGTTGGAAAAAACTTTTGGAAGAAAACCAGGCTTGGTACGCAAAATAACCTTATCTGAATGGAACACCAGATAGGGTGGATCACACTGCAAAGCAGATAATTCAGAAACTCTTCTAGCAGAAGAAATAGCAACCAAAAACAGAACTTTCAAAGATAGCAACTTGATATCTATGGAATGTAAGGGTTCAAACGGAACCCCCTGAAGAAATGAAATGACTAAATTTAGACTCCAAGGAGGAGTCAAGGGTCTGTAAACAGGTTTGATTCTGACCAAAGCCTGTACAAAAGCTTGTACCTCTGGCACAGCTGCCAGTCGTTTGTATAACAAGACAGATAAAGCAGAAATCTGTCCTTTTAGAGAACTCGCTGACGATCCCTTATCCAAACCTTCTTGGAGAAAGGAGAGGATCTTAGGAATTTTAATCTTCCTCCAGGAGAATCCCTTGGATTCACACCAACAGATATATCTTTTCCATATTTTATGGTAAATCTTTCTAGACACAGGTTTTCTGGCTTGGACCAGAGTATCTATCACTGAATCTGAAAACCCACGCTTGGATAAAATCAAACGTTCAATTTCCAAGCAGTCAGCTGCAGAGAAATTAGATTTGGATGTTCGAATGGACCTTGTACTAGAAGATCATGTCTCAAAGGTAGCTTCCATGGTGGAGCCGATGACATATTCACCAGGTCTGTATACCAAGTCCTGCGCGGCCACGCAGGAGCTATCAGAATCACTGAGGCCTTCTCCTGTTTGATCCTGGCTACAAGCATGGGAAGGAGAGGGAACGGTGGAAACGCATAAGCTAGGTTGAACGACCAAGGCGCCACTAATGCATCCACTAGAGTGGCCTTGGGATCCCTGGATCTGGACCCGTAGCAAGGAACCTTGAAGTTCTGACGAGACGCCATCAGATCCATGTCTGGAATGCCCCATAATTGAGTCAACTGGGCAAACACATCCGGGTGGAGTTCCCACTCCCCCGGATAGAAAATCTGACGACTCAGATAATCCGCCTCCCAGTTGTCTACTCCTGGGATGTGGATTGCAGATAGGTGGCAGGAGTGATCCTCCGCCCATTTGATGATCTCGGATACCTCTCTCATCGCCAAAGAACTCCTTGTTCCTCCCTGATGGTTGATGTAAGTTACAGTCGTCATGTTATCTGACTGGAATCTTATGTATCCGGCCTTCGCTAGATGAGGCCAAGCCCGGAGAGCATTGAATATCACTCTCAGTTCTAGGATGTTGATCTGGAGAAGAGACTCTTCCCGAGACCATAAACCCTGAGTTTTCAGGGAATCCCAGACCGCGCCCCAGTCTGATAGACTGGCGTCGGTCGTGACAATGACCCACTTTGGTCTGTAGAAACTCATTCCCTGAGACAGGTGATCCTGTCTACTGGAGCATGCACAGTTGTAATGGTCTTAAATGAATTCGAGCAAAAGGAACTATGTCCATTGCTGCAACCATCAACCCTACTACTTCCATGCACTGAGCTATGGAAGACTGCAGAATAGAGAGAAGAACTTGACAAGCGTTTAGAAGCTTTGACTTTCTGACTTCTGTCAGGAAGATCTTCATTTTAAACGAATCTATTATTGTTCCCAAAAAGGGAACTCTTGTCGACGGAGACAGGGAACTCTTTTCTACGTTCACCTTCCACCCGTGAGATCTGAGAAAGGCTAGAACAATGTCTGTATGAGCCTTTGCCTTGGAAAGAGACGACGCTTGCATTAGAATGTCGTCCAGATAAGGTGCCACTGCAATGCCCCTTGGTCCTAGAACCGCTAGAAGGGACCCGAGCACCTTTGTGAAAATTATGGGAGCAGTGGCTAGTCCAAATGGGACAGCCACGAACTGATAATGTTTGTCCAGAAAGGCGAACCTTAGGAACTGATGATGATCTTTGTGGATAGGAATATGTAGATACGCATCCTTTAAATCCACGGTAGTCATATATTGACCCTCCTGGATTGTAGGTAAAATTGTTCGAATGGTTTCCATTTTGAACGATGGAACTCTGAGAAATTTGTTTAGAATTTTTAAATCCAGAATTGGTCTGAAAGTTCCCTCTTTTTTGGGAACTACAAACAGATTTGAGTAAAAACCCCTGGACTTGTTCCACAGTTGGAACTGGGTGTATCACTCCCATCTTTAACAGGTCTTCTGCACAATGTAAGAATGCCTGTCTACTTATTTGGTTTGAAGATAAGTGAGAAATGTGGAACCTTCCCCTTGGGGGTAGTTCCTTGAATTCTAGAAGATAACCCTGAGAGACTATTTCTAGTGTCCAGGGATCCTGAACATCTCTTGCCCAGGCCTGAGCAAAGAGAGAGAGTCTGCCCCCTACTAGATCCGGTCCCGGATCGGGGGCTACCCCTTCATGCTGTCTTGGTAGCAGCAGCAGGCTTCTTGGCCTGTTTACCCTTATTCCAGCCTTGCATTGGTTTCCAAGCTGGTTTACTCTGGGAAGCGTTACCCTCTTGTCTAGAGGCTGCCGAGTTAGAAGCCGGTCCGTTCCTGAAATTGCGAAAGGAACGAAAATTGGACTTATTCTTAGCCTTGAAAGGCCTATCCTGTGGGAGGGCATGGCCCTTTCCCCCAGTGATGTCTGAAATAATTTCTTTCAATTCTGGCCCAAAAAGGGTCTTACCTTTGAAAGGGATATTAAGCAATATTGTCTTGGAAGATACATCCGCCGACCAAGACTTTAGTTAGAGCGCTCTGCGCGCCACAATTGCAAACCCTGAATTTTTCGCCGCTAATCTCGCTAACTGCAAAGCGGCGTCTAAAATAAAGGAATTAGCTAACTTAAGTGCGTGAATTCTGTCCATGACTTCCTCATACGGAGTCTCCCTACTGAGCGACTTTTCCAGTTCCTCGAACCAGAACCACGCCGCTGTAGTGACAGGAATAATGCACGAAATAGGTTGAAGGAGGTAACCTTGCTGTACAAAAATCTTTTTAAGCAAACCCTCCAATTTTTTATCCATAGGATCTTTGAAAGCACAATTGTCCTCAATGGGAATGGTCGTGCGTTTGGCTAGTGTAGAAACCGCCCCCTCGACCTTAGGGACTGTTTGCCATATGTCCTTCCTGGGGTCGACCATAGGGAACAATTTCTTAAATATAGGAGGAGGGAAAAAAGGTATGCCTGGCTTCTCCCACTCCTTATTCACTATGTCCGCCACCCGTTTAGCTATCGGAAAGGCATCAGGGTGCACCGGGACCTCTAGGAACTTGTCCATCTTGCACAAGTTTTCTGGGATGACCAGATTGTCACAATCATCCAGAGTAGATAGCACCTCCTTAAGTAATGCGCGGAGATGCTCTGATTTAAATTTAAATGTCACAACATCAGGTTCTGCCTGCTGAGAAATTCTTCCTGTATCAGAAATTTCTCCATCTGAGAAACCCTCCCTCACTGCCACTTCAGACTGGTGTGAGGGTATGACAGAAAAATTATCATCAGCGCCCTCCTGCTCTACAGTGTTTAAAACAGAGCAATCGCGCTTTCTCTGAAATGCTGGCATTTTGGATAAAATATTAGCTATGGAGTTATCCATTACTGCCGTCAATTGTTGCATAGTAACAAGCATTGGCGCGCTAGAAGTACTAGGGGTCGCCTGCGCGGGCATAACTGGTATAGACACAGAAGGAGAAGATGTAGAACTATCTCTACTTCCTTCATCTGAGCAATCATCCTGGGCAACCTTACTATTTGTGACAATACTGTCCTTACTGTGTTTGGACGCTATGGCACAATTATCACATATATTTGAAGGGGGAACCACATTGGCTTCCATACATACAGAACATGATCTATCAGAAGGTACAGACATGTTAAACAGGCTTAAACTGGTTAATAAAGTACAAAAACCGTTTTAAAACAAAACCGTTACTGTCTCTTTAAATGTTAAACAGGGCACACTTTATTACTGAATATGTGAAAAACTATGAAGGAATTATCCAATCTTTACCACAGTGTCTTAATGCATTCAAAGTATTGCACCCCAATTTTCAAGCTGTTAACCCTTAAAATGTGGAAACCGGAGCCGTTTGCAATTTTAACCCCACTACAGTCCCAGCCACAGCCTTTGTTGTGACTTCAACTATCCCAGGGGGGTATTTCAAGCCTTCTAGGAACTTTTTCAGTGGACACCAGACCCTCTCACATGCATCTGCATGCACTGTACTGTATCGGGGCAAAGTTTTCTTCCAAGCATCTTCAATCTTCTTTCTTCGCACCTCCGACGCAGAACATCCATCCGGCACGACAACTTCCCGACGAATGAGGTTCCTTTAAATGACGTCATCCAAGATGGCGTCCGTCAAATTCCGATTGGCTGATAGGATTCTATCAGCCAATCGGAATTAAGGTAGAAAAATCTGATTGGCTGATTGAATCAGCCAATCAGATTCAAGTTCAATCCGATTGGCTGATTGGTTCAGCCAATTGGATTGAACTTGAATCTGATTGGCTGATTCAATCAGCCAATTCCGATTGGCTGATAGAATCCTATCAGCCAATCGGAATTCGACGGACGCCATCTTGGATGATGTCATTTAAAGGAACCTCCGATAAAATCTCCGATCTTTATCGGATCGCGCCCCAGATGGCTTGTTCACAGGCTGAGGTTTTTGCTGCAACTTGCTCTCAACTTACTATATTAGGCAGGTTTACTCTCAGTTCTGAGCCTTGACATTGAGTGTTGCAATCTGACAGAGCCTCTGTTCCAGATTCCCATTTGTATGCAGATTTGTTGGATTTCCTGGTGCCTGATTACTGCTTCATTTTGAGACTTCTCTTCTAGATTTTCCCTTGGCACTGTGTTCTGTTTCTGGACTGATTCCATGGCATCTGACCTTGGCTGGTTCACTGAAATTTCCTAAGGACTGCCCCAGGTATGTTTGCTTGCTTGTTACCTGTTACTACCTGTAACTACAGAATTACCAGTCTACAGCCTATGCACACACCATGCCTGCTGTTACAGAATTACTTGTCTACAGCATATCTGCATTCCCTGCTTGCTACTGCAGACTTTCCTTTCCTGTCTACAACATATCTGCATATTCCTGCCTGTTACTACAGAGTTACCTGTCTACAGCTTATCCACACATCCTGCCTGCTATTACAGAATTACTTTTCTACAGCATATCTGCATTCCCTGCCTGCTATTGCATACTTTCCTGTCTACAGCATATCTGCGAATTCCTGCCTGTTACTACAGTTTCCTGTCTACAGCATATCTACGTATCCTGCCTGTTAAGACAAAGTTACATTGTATACTTGTCTGCACAGAGACTTTGCCTTTCATCTAGTCTGCATCTCTCTGCATGGCTAATTAATCTGATCAATAATACCTTTACCTTTATTCCTAAAATCCTTGTACCAGTTTCATTATGCCAAAAAGGAAAGACTCAGGCCGACAAAACACAACTTTAGCCCCAGAACCTGACACCTCTGCACAACAGCTCCCATCACCTGAACCTGATCCTACGAGGAGTATGACAGGCATGCTACCTGCTCAACCAATGAAATTAAAATTTATAAAAAACACTTTTACACTAATAAAATTTAATAAAATAAATAACCAAGCACACACACATGCCCACTAGATAGATAATGCCCCTGTTCAACTTACAACCTAATTTTTGTCATAAATAGAAGACATTTAGATAATCTCTAAAAAATATTTACATTTTCCTTAGCAAAGTTTTGACTTACCAAGGCATATATCTTTTAAACTGAATGAATCCTGGGTAGAATTGTTTTTGTCCTCGTGGAACAATCTGTTTTCTTACAGGAAGTAAAGAATGCTCATATAAAGAGATAGTTGTCCTGTTAACACAATGTATATTTCATATTACCTATAGGCAGAATGCTAATAAAAGTTATTAAAAGGATATAAAACAGCCTGTTTCATTGTTGTAATAAAAAAACACTAAGCTGTGGGTTATACTTAATAAAAAGCATTGAAATATGTATTATTCATCACTTTAAAAGGCTTTTATCTTTTATTACTTTTTTAACTTCATTTGTGCAGGGTCCAATACTTCTTGTCACAGCCCAATAAGGAGGCTGGGGCCTCTGCAGGAAGGCAAATTAGCAATTTATTTAAGTGTTGCTAGGAGACACCAATCTGCTAGTTGCAATTAGTTTATTGCCCATGTTAAGTATAGCAATTTTACTGCAAAAATCATGTTTTCTGTTAAGGTAACTCTCTTATCTAGCTGTGGGCAGTGGCTACAATGAGATTTTTTAAGTGCTCATTTAGGTTAAGAGTGGATCGCTATTTAGCACTCCTGCTCACGTATCAACTTCGCTAGAGGTAAACTTTTTGCACGTCAGTTAGCACGCAAGAATTGGACATCACGACCACATTAATGCATTCTCCCTATAGACTTTAACTGAGTGTGTGAACTGGAAAAAAAAACTAACAATATCCCAATCGTGTTAATTTAAGAGCGCTAAATCAGACACACACACACACACACATATATATATATATATATATATATATATATATATATATATATATATATATATATATATATATATATATATATATATATATACACAGTGGATATAAAAAGTCTACACACCCCTGTTAAAATGTCAGGTTTCTGTGATGTAAATTTTTTTTGACTTGGCAAGATTTGCCCACTTTTCTTTGCAAAAACACTCCAAATCTGTCAGATTGCGAGGGCATCTCCTGTGCACAGCCCTCTTCAGATCACTCCACAGATTTTCAATCGGATTCAGGTCTGGGCTCTGGCTGGGCCATTCCAAAACTTTAATCTTCTTCTGGTGAAGCCATTCCTTTGCTGATTTGGATGTTTGCTTTGGGTCGTTGTCATGCTGAAAGATGAAATTCCTCTTCATGTTCAGCTTTCTAGCAGAAGCCTGAAGGTTTTGTGCCAATATTGACTGGTATTTGTAACTGTTCATAATTCCCTCTAGCTTAACTAAGGCCCCAGTTCCAGCTGAAGAAAAACAGCCCCAAAGCATGATGCTGCCACCACCATGCTTCACTGTGGGTATGGTGTTCTTTTGGTGATGTGCAGTGTTGTTTTTGCACCAAACATATCTTTTGGAATTATTGCCAAAAAGTTCAA
This sequence comes from Bombina bombina, assembly GCF_027579735.1. NCBI lineage: Eukaryota > Metazoa > Chordata > Amphibia > Anura > Bombinatoridae > Bombina > Bombina bombina. The sequence continues at coordinate 181,252,604 of NC_069506.1, read as the reverse complement.
CCTTGGTTTCATCAGACCATAACACCATTTCCCACATGTTTTTGGGAGACTTCAGATGTGTTTTTGCAAAATGTAGCCTGGCTTGGATGTTTTTCTTCGTAAGAAAAGGCTTTCGTCTTGCCACTCTACCCCATAGCCCAGTTGTCACATGTACCACACAGCCAGTACTTGCCAGATATTCCTGCAGCTCCTTTAATGTTGATGTAGACCTCTTGGTAGCCTCCCAGACAAGTTGTCTTCTCGTCTTTTCATCAATTTTGGAGGGACGTCCAGTTCTTGGTAATATCACTGTTGTGCCATATTTTCTCCACTTGATGATGACTGTCTTCACTGTGTTCCATGGTATATGTAATACCTTGGAAATTCTTTTGTACCCTTCTTCTGAGTGATACCTTTTAACAATGAGATCCCTCTGATGCTTTGGAAGCTCTCTGTGGACCATGGCTTTTGCTGTGGGATGCGACTAAGAAAATTTCAGGAAAGACCAACTAGAGCAGCTGAACTTTATTAGGGGTTAATCAGAGGCACTTTAAATGATGGCAGGTGTATGCTGACTCCTATTTAACATGATTTTGAATGTGATTGCTTAATTCTGAACACAGCTACATCCCCAGTTATAAGAGGGTGTGCACACTTATGCAACCCCATTATTTTAGTTTTTTTTTTTTCTTCCCTCCACCTAAAAGATTTCAGTTTGTTTTTCAATTGAGTTGTACAGTTTATAGGTCACATTAAAGGTGGAAAAAGTTCTGAAATGATTTATCTTTGTCTCATTTTTTTACATCACAGAAACCTGACATTTTAACAGGGGTGTGTAAACTTTTTATATCCACTGTGTGTATATATATATATATATATATATATATATATATATATATATATACACAATGTTAAGAGAGAGCACTCTCACCCCAATTCCAACTGCCAGGGTGCCAACAGTTAAATATATAAATTCAACAAAAAAAGAAAGACAAGAGATTTATAATAAAATCTCATGAAAGACTGGGAATTCAGCACTCTTTTATAATAAATCAGAACAACACAAGTTTGCAATTAAAATGGTAGTGCTTTATTCACGCACCTCGCCGGGTGCAGGTTCAGCAAGATTGACCGCTAAGTTGCAACAATGTAGAATATAAATAGTTACATAAAACCAGTGCCTATATACACTGTACTAATAATGGACCGGTCCATGTGACCTAATACAGCCTCATTGTGGAGGAACCAAAAAGCATATACATGCAGTAACCACCTTAAGGGACAGAGAAATGCTTGTTCATAGAAATATATAGCATATATGGAAAAAACCCGACATATCAATCTTTTGTACTGCACAGACCATAGGTTTTAGTAAACTGTGTTAGCCGAGTGTTCCTATATATGCATATAGAACAACTAGTACATATACAGTACAATGCAATATATATCATAAGAATAGCTGTGTTTAAACAGTGAAAATTGCTACTTCATATGAGCTGTAAATATAAAAGCACTGTAACAGTTAAGCAATTGTCCCAATAATAAACTGTCATAGCTTGACCAAGTGGTATGCATATTCCGTCCAGTATTGGATATATTCACATAGTATGTTAGGAGCTTTGATGGTAGGCAATAGGGTGTTAATGGAAAATAGCATATGAGCCAGTGGGTGGAGAGACAAACAGAGTCATGCGGCACATAGAGCAAAAGTTGTTATAAAGCAGCAAAGAAAAGTTAATAGGCAAGCAAGGTGCAGGAGAATATCATATTAGTAACTGAATCCCTCTGTCGACTGCATCCAAATCTTGAACAAATAGCTGCATTCATCAATCACAAACATACGCTGTAAGAAAGGCACAATCAAAGATGCAGGAGGACGCCGGGTTTTTAACAGGTTTTAACAGGGGTGTGTAGACTTTTTATATCCACTGTGTGTGTGTGTGTATATATATATATATATATATATAATTTTTTGGTAAAAAAAATAATATATATATATATATATATATATATATACAATGTTAAGAGAGAGCACTCTTACCCCAATTCCAACTGCCAGGGTGCCAACAGTTAAATATATAAGTATAGAATGAGGCCCTCGCTGGTCTTTTAATAAGTGAATTTAATCCTTAGAGCCTGACGTTTCGGGGACACACTCCCCTTCCTCAGACAAGCAAACACACAATACAAATGGCTATTTAAACAGTGTAAACCCCACCCCCAGTGAGAAATTGCGCCAAAAACATAACCATAGTGACGCATAAACAAAAACAAAACAAAACCAACACCTTTCCTGATTCAACATTTCCAAAATATGAACAATCCGAAAATTTTTGACAATTTTTCAAAGTGCTAATGCATCATTGTAAAAATATATATCATATTAATCTCATAACATCTATTAAGCAAAGAAATAGTAGTAAGCAAAAATTTACGTGAAAAGACAGTGCAACATTATAGTGCATGTTAAATAATAGTTATCAGTCAGGAGCATAGACTTATACCAACCATCTTTATATCTTATATTCAGCATCTCATTATTCAAACGAATACTCAATTTTTGGCATCAGCGTATTTCTAATGTTTCTAAGACTATGGTAATCTTACCTGCAGCGGCACAAGGTACAACAGAGATATCACGGGGAAGCGTGTATTCAGCCACTTGCTGATGGCGTCATAGAAAGGAGACCTACCCCATGTGCCTTGTGTCGTTGCTATAGCAACCAGAAGGAAACATACTTTCACTAAATAAGCTACATACATAGGAGCTACCAATGCACTTAGTAGCATGTAGTCATTGCAACCACTGGAGAACCTACATCATCTCGTAGAGAGATACTAAGGGAAAAAAAAAGAAAGAAGAACATAGATAGATACTGAAGGCCTAAGCAACAAATTAACTCAACTTAAAAAAATAGAGAATAACATAAAAAATAATAATAGTAATGACATGAAAAAAATAATATGAAAAAAATATAAAATGAAATAAAATATAAAATGAAATAAAATATAATAAAGTAAGATGAACTGAAAGTTAGGAAGAGAAAGGAAAAGCCAAGGTGCAGAGGTGTCTGAAGTTTACATAACCCACAACTTGTCTACAAGAACAGGGTGGGCCGTGGACTCATTGTGTCAAAAAAGAAATACATTTATCAGGTAAGCATAAATTTTCTTTTCTTTTTTAAGACACGATGAGTCCCCGGATCATCTTAATTACTAATGGGATTCAATACCCAAGCTAGAGTACACAGATGATACAGGAGGGACAAGACAGGGAACCTAAACGGAAGGCACCACTGTTTGAAGAACCTTTCTCCCAAAAACAGCCTCAACCGAGGCAAAAGTATCAAATTTGTAGAACCTTGAAAAAAATGAGAAGAAAAGGACAAAGTTGCAGCCTTGCAAATCTGTTCCACAGAAGCTTCATTTTCGAACGCCCATCAGGAAGCAACAGCCCTAGTGTAATGAGCCGTCACTCTCTCAGGAGGCTGTTGTCCAGCAGTTTCATATGCAAAACGTTTGATACTCTTCAGCCAAAAAGAAAGATAAGTAGCCGCAGCTTTCTGTTACTTGCGTTTCCCTGAGAAAACCACAAACAAAGAAGAAGACTGACGAAAGTCCTTAGCTGCCTGCAGGTAAAACTGTAACTCACAGACCACGTCCAAATTGTGCAAGTCTTTCCTTCTGAGAAGGATTGGGACACAAGGAAGGAACAACAATCTCCTGATTAATGTGCCGATCAGAAACAACCTTAGGGAGAAATCCCAATGTAGTACGTAAAACTACCTTATCTGAATGAAGATAAGATAAGGAGACTCACACTGTAATGCCAAGAGCACTGGCACTCCTCCGAGCAGAAGAAAAAGCAACAAGAAATAGAACATTCCAAGATAACAATTGTATATCTAAGGATTGCATAGGCTCAAACGTGGCCCTTTGAAAAATTTTGAAACAAATTGTGAAACAAAATAGACAAAGCAGAGATTTGACCCTTTAGGGAACTTGTCGATAAACCCTTCTCCAAACCCTCTTGGAGAAAATACAAAATTCTAGGAATCCTAACGCTACTCCATGAGTAAGACTTGGATTCGCACCAATAGAAATATGTACGCCATATCTTATCGAAAATCTTTTTAGTTACAGGTTTACAAGCCTGAATCATGGTCTCTATGACTGAGTCAGAAAGCCCCCGTTTAGATAAAATTAAGCATTTAATCTCCAAGCAGTCAGCTTTAGAGAGACTAGATTTGGGTGAAGGAAGGGCACTTGACTTAGAAGGGTCTTCCGCAACTGAAGTCTCCAAGGTGGAAGAGATGACATGTCCACCAGATCCGCATACCGAATCCTGCTAGGCCAAGCCGGTGCAATGAGAATCACCAATGCCCTCTCCTGCTTGATCCGAGCAATGACCCGAGGAAGAAGTGCCTTTACCTCTTCCTATCACTAACGTAGGCAAAGAGAATGACTTGAGTGGGAGGGAAGGGAGGAGCTATTTAACAGCTTTGCTGTGGTGCTCTTTGCCTCCTCCTGCTGACCAGGAGGTGAATATCCCATTAATAATCAAGATGATCCGTAAACTCATTGTGTCTTAAAAAAGAAATATAATATAATAATCAATAAATGATACTAAATAATAAATAATAAAAATAAAATGAGATAGATAATGTTAGTAATAAAAATAAATATAAATGAATAAATGAACAAATAAATATAAAGTAAAATAAAAGAATATGAAAAAAATCAAAAGAAGTAAAGAGAGGAGAAAAAATAAAAACGAAGAAAAGAAGGAAAAAGAGAAAAGAGAAAGAAAAGGGAGAAAGGAAAAATAGAGGGAAAAAAATGGACAAAGAACAGAAGAAGAAAGGCACTAAGTGGGCTACATCTAATAAGAAGGTGGACTCTCATATAAGGGATGGACTCTCATATACGGGGTGGGCTCCGGACTTCCATACGACCGGTTCTAATAACCTACAGTCCGTATGTTGGAAAGGTCCTCAATAGGAAATTCATCCTAAATGTTGTAGGAGAAGAGGACTCTATAACAATCCTTAGTAGTACGGCTCATCCTATTACAGGAAACAGTGGCAGTCCAGGCTCATGTTCAATCCCTTTGGACTTAAAGTGTTCAGTTTGAAAATCCATTTTGATTCTATTTGAAGTAATTTATGATGTCTGTCTCCTCCCCTTGGGAGTATGGGCACATGATCAATTAACTTGAACCTAAGGTCCTGTACAGTGTGTCCACTGGTGAAGAAATGGTGTGCCACCGGTTGGTCACTGCTTTTGTTCTTTATCGCCATTCTGATGGCTGACCTATGGTTGGCCATACGAGTGCGGGCATCATCCACCGTTTTGCCTACGTAAAACAGCCAGCATGGGCAATTGATCATATAGACTACAAAACGTGTTGTATATGTTAAATAGTGTTGAATATTAAATTTTTGATTTGTACCAGGATGGCGGAATGAGGAACCTGGAACCATAGCATGGCATGTAGTACATCCTATACATCGGAAACAACCTTTCTTGGTATTTTTTAGCCATGTATTCTTTTCATAACAATGTTTAGGATTGGTCAACATCAATTGGTCCTTTAGGTTCCGGTTCCTTTTGAAACCCACTCTTGGACTACCCCACTCTCCAAAGGGTAGTGTTGGGTCACTCTGGATAATGTGCCAGTGAGTTTTTATATTATGTCCAATGTGTTTGGTATCGGGACAATATTTAGTCACAAAGGTCATGCGTTTGGTATCATCTTTCTCCCTCTGGTTCTTGGGGTTGTCCTGTTCATTTATGCATTCTGAGAGATATTGCCATTTATACCCCCTTGCCATAAATTTGCTTGCCATGTCATATAGTTGTATTCTCATTTTTCCTTTGTCACTATTGTTTCTATTGACTCTTGCCATTTGGCCTTGAGGGATGACTCTAAGAAGAGACATTGGGTGGCAGCTCTGTGCATGCAATACTGAATTCCTGTCTGTCGGTTTTTGATATAATGTAGTTCCTAGAGCAGCTCCATCTTTGTATATGCATAGGTCCAGAAATTCTACTTTATCTTGACTGTAAGATATTTTAAATTGGATAGGATGCTTTAATTCGTTTAATTCCTGAAACCAGTTTCGTAGTGTTTCACTTGTGCCAGCCCAGATTTTAAAGAGATCATCAATGTAGCGATGGTACATAATAACTTATTTTCTTTGGAAGACCTGCATAATTTCCTCCTCATAGTACTCCATATAGAGATTGGCAAAGGAAGGGGCAACATTTGAGCCCATGGCTGTTCCCTTTGTTTGGCAATAATAGGAGTCTTTGAATTTAAAATAATTCAACCTAAGACTCAACTCCAAGATATGTAGCAGGAATGTTGCTGGTGGTCCCACATATGGGTATCTGCTAAGTGCTCTTGCTACCATATTAATACCTTCCTTTTGCGGTATAACCGTATAGAGGCTGGTGACATCAGCCATTGCCAGTATCCAATTGTCTTCTATTTTCAGACCCTTCAGTTTCTGTATAAGGTTCATTGAGTCTCTAACATATGATTTCATATGTTTCACATATGGTATATTAATAACAGATCACTGAATATAATATTAAGTAATAAAATAATTCTAGTACAGTAATGAAATAATAAAAAAATAAAAAATAAATATGATTATGATGAATAAAACTGATTTAGGAGAAACAGGTATAGAGTGAGTGCACCTAGTGTATGTATATTTAGAGATAAATAATTTTTATCTAAAGTTAATAATTTTGGTAACCACGCTCTGTACCCTACAATTATTGACAGTTGTTCCTTCAAACGACTGTCAGGAGACGAAATGTGAATTAACCAAGGTGAGGGGAGCTGACGGTGTGGGTTGAGAGAGTTGTGTCTAAGTGTTTATCACAATGTGTATTATTACAGTATTATTACAAAATAAAATAAAAAATAATTAAGCTTATATACAGATTGTATTTATTTAAAACACTTTAAACAAGTATAATATAAGTATAGAGCTCTAATACTTTAAAACATTAAAAACAGTGTACAATTAAATAAGGACAACATTGGAGAATTATGAGCAGTCTTTTTGATTTGTTTTAAATTTGTTCATATAATTTGATCATATAATTTGATTGATTTCGTGTTTCGTTACGAAAGTTTTTATATGAATGTTCTATTTTTACTCACGTTTTTGTCCTGAATAAAAACTTTTTAAAGGCTTTTTAAAGAGGGCCTTAGTATATGTCCAGGATAGGCCGTTGAGGAGACAAAGGAAATAGGTGACTGTCTTATGTTTAAGACGCTCCTTCTCTAAAAAGGTCAGAATTGGCAACTTATGTAAGGAAAAGTTGTAACGTTGTTTCGATTTTAGAAGAATCTTTTCTTTTCGTTCCAATTCTTAGATAGTCTCTTTAGGAGGAGAGACAATTTGTGTCTCTATATTAGATATACTTGGAGAATTCGATATGCTTAAGGTTTCTTTGCCGTTTTCACTCGTAAGTGTGATGTTAGATAGAAAAATGGACTCGTTGGTCTCCGAGACTTTTTACCCTTTTGATGTGGTAGATTTAATATCTAGGGTTTGCAGGAGTCTCTAAGAGGCTTGTAGTGTTTGTAGTGTTTGTTGGTATTATCGTCTTTGGTCCAAATTGTGATCGTTGGTCTCTGAGACTGTTTACCCTATTGTTATGGTAAATTTGATGTTCAGGGTTTGCTGGAGTCTCTAAGAGGCTTGAAGTATTTCTGGATAATACTATCTTGGATCCTGATATCGGTTTCAGAATACAGGTGATAAGCTTACTGTTTAGAACATAATGGCTGAAAATGCCAGGATTTACCCGCATTTTTATTTTTTTATTATTTCATTACTGTACTAGTATTATTTTATTACTTAATATTATATTCAGTGATCTGTTATTAATATACCATATGTGAATATGAATAACAAATAAGAATATTGTGACAGAAAGTGATAATAGTGACACAAGGAAAGTGCTATATTAGTTGATATACCATCTTAAGGAAACAAACCACCTTAACAATGAAGATAATGATTAAACTACCAATAGAAACACAGAGGAGGGGTATATATGGGCCAAGCTAAACACTGTGTACTTATCTTGAAAAAGCCTGCGAGACAGGCGAAACATGTTGATGCAGTAACAGTGTTTTAAATATAAGGGACCTTGTGACCAGGATTACAAGTCAAATACTCTGCGCAGAGTGACTAAAAGTGCCTAAGATACCCGGCTTACAACCTAGTGGAACATTCCGGTTTTAAAGGCATCCCATTAGCGGACCTACAACACGTGACGAGAACGCAGAAGCACCTCTACACACCGGAGACACAGGAGCGTCTGAAGAAATCAGAAGCCCATAAGGTATTTGGAAACCCACAAACTTTGTACTGGCAAACACCCTCCACCTGCATAGTAGGAGACCGATAACATTGCATAATTGGATCTGGACTGGAGGAGTCATATACCAGTTATAGCACTAACTGTCATTTCTTCTTTTAAAGTGTGCCACTTTGAAGCGTTGCTTTCATACACAATATAAGCTGCAGAGACAGTGTGTGTTTAAACTCCACAGATATTTTACTGTGCTAAAGCATACAGTGCCACAGATATATGTTCTATGTTCATCTTGTTCTGCATTTATTTTACCTTATGTATTTCATATATGTTACTTTGATTTTTGCCTGCTGAGACTTTTCTTTTCACGCACACCCCTATTGCTGAGACAGTATATTTATGTTAACATAGAGATAGTGTTAACTATTAGATCCCAGAATATTGGTTTAACGTTTATATTTTATATGAGTGTTTATGAGAACACAATTTTAATAAGAGTCACCGGTCACTATATTGTAATTTATTGCGATTATATATTAAGAAATTTTGTCTATCCTTGCTTTTCAACAATAAATTTATTGTTTTTTATTGACATCCAAGTATACAGTGTTCGTTATTGACAACTACAAATTATTTAGTACATATATTTGTAGTAACAGTACTTAGAAGATACTGTGAGGTTTTCTTTAGAAATAGCTCTTAGAAGGTATTTGAAAGTATTCTTTGAAACTATTGTCTAAAATAACTTGTTTAATAGCAACTGCTAGTTGGGACATTCCAAGAGGTTCTAAAGTTTATACAAAATTCAATTTTTATTATACTCGCTATAATTATATACAAGTCCTTAGTATTGACTAAATATAGCTTATGCATTATTGACAGATTCCTCTTGCTTTTCAGCGCAGATTCACACACCCCTACTTTTTACATAATATACTTATTTTTGACAATTTTTTGGGAAGAATTGTCTTTGTGGATCAGCTTGAGGCATCTACAGGGTAAGCGCAGTTTTAAATTTCTTGTTTGTGAACTTTACATTTTTCTTCCCTTTTTTAAACAGCAGCACCCCAATAATACAGTATACATCTGGTAATAAACCAATCATAGTAAAATTTTCGATACAATGTATATTTTTAACATTAGAGACAATATATTGGCAAATATCAATACAGACATTATACAAACAGAAGAAATAGAAATAGATACAGATTCTTTGATGGAAGAGTTAGAAAACATTCTGTCAAAAGAACTTAAACAAAAAACGGAGATTCCATTCTTGGAGAAATATATAGAACACAAAATGGTTCCAAGAGGACTAAGATTGGATAAAAAATGTACATTCTTTTTAAATGAAACATTACAAGCAGAATGGTTCCAAGTATTGGAAAAGGCTTCCTTTGGTCTAATAGAAGTAATAAAAAAAGCAAGAAAACAAACACTAGATACTTTCTGCGAAAGAATAAATGAAATTAAAAACACATTGACTACACAGAAAGAAATTCCACAATACAAAGAAAAACAACAAGTAATCATTACACATATAACCGATCTAAACTTAAGTTTACAAAAAACAAAAATTAAAAAGTTCAATATAGACAAATGAGATTACGAAGCCCCTATAGCTGAAAGAATAGAAGAAAGTAATAATGTAGAAAATGTCAACATAACCGCTAAACCAAATGTAAATACACATGATACCAGAAAAAGCATACAAATTGGAAATAAAGAGGTATATGAAAGCAATGTTAACAACAACACAGCGAGAAGGGAAATAAGGAATTTCTACAGATCTCCACAAAGATTTACAGAAAGACCAAATAGAACATATTACTCCCATACTGACAATTGGAGAGGAAGAGAAAGACACAATGACGAAAGACACAATGAATTTAGACAACAAAATGAGAGAGGTTATCTAAGAGACAACGGAAGTAGGAATTACTACTATCAAAATAGAGATAGATATGAAACTTACAGAAACACATGCCAATCGGGACAGGGATGGTATCATACTAATAATGGAGGGTATAGAGAAGATAGATACTGTTATAACAGTTATGAGAATAGGAGGGATAGAGAAAGGAGACAACACAATGCTAGAGACGACATGTCCACTAGATCTGCATACCAGGTCCTGCGTGGCCACGCAGGCGCTATTAGAATTACTGAAGCCCTCTCCTGTTTGATTCTGGTAATCACACGAGGAAGGAGAGAAAAAAATGTGGAAATACGTAAGCCAGGTTGAACGACCAAGGTACTGCTAGAGCATCTATCAGTACAGCCTGGGGATCCCTTGACCTGGACCCGTAACGTGGAAGTTTGGCATTCTGTCGAGATGCCATCAGATCCAATTCTGGTGTGCCCCATTGATGAATCAAGGTTACAAACACCTCCGGATGGAGTTCCCACTCCCCCGGATGAAAAGTCTGACGACTTAGAAAAATTTGCTTCCTAGTTCTCTACTCCTGGGATATAGATCGCAGACAGATGGCAAGAGTGAGCCTCCGCCCATCGGATTACCTTTGATACTTCTATGATCGCTGGAGAACTCCTTGTTATATGCCACCGTCGTGATAATGTCCGACTGGAATCTTATGAATTTGTCCGAAGCCCACTGAGGCCACGCCAGCAGCGCGTTGAATATTGCTCTCAGTTCCAGAATATTGATTGGCAATTGAGACTCCACCTGAGTCCACACACCCTGAGCCTTCAGGGAATTCCAGACTGCACCCCAGCCCAGGAGGCTGGCGTCCGTTGTTACTATTACCCAAGATGGCCTGCGGAAACACATCCCTTGGGACAGATGGTCCTGTGACAACCACCACCAAAGAGAGTCTCTGGTCTCTTGGTCCAGATTTATCTGAGGAGATAAATTCGCATTAATCCATATTCCACTAACTGAGCATGCACAGTTGTAGTGGTCTGAGATGAAAGTGAGCAAACAGGATGATATCCATTGCTGCTACCATTAGTCCAATGACTTCCATACACTGAGCCACTGATGGCTGATGAATGGACTGCAGAACCCGGCAAGAGTTCCCAGGAATGGAACTCTTGTCTGTGGAACTAGTGAACTCTTTTCTACATTCACTTTCAACCGTGAGTTCTTAGAAATGACAACACGATGTCCATGTGAGATTTGGACAGATGATACGTTGACACCTGGATCAAGATATCTTCCAGATAGGGCGCCGCCGCTATGCCTCGCGGCCTGAGAACCGCTAGAAGAGACCCTAAAACCTTTGTGAAGATCCTGGGAGCCGTAGCCAACCCGAAGGGAAGGGCCACAAACTGATGTTTGTCCTGAAATGCAAATCGCAGGAATTGATGATGATCCTAGTGGATAGGAATGTGAAAGGTACGCATCCTTCAGGTCCATCGTGGTCATGTATTGACCCTCCAGGATCATTGGCAAAATTGTACGAATGGTCTCCATCTTGAACGATGGGACTCTGAGAAACTTGTTTAGACATTTGAGATCTAAAATTGGTCTGCAAGTTCCCTCTTTTTTGGGAACCACGAATAGATTTGAATAGAACCCCTGCCCCTGTTCCAGATCTGGAACTGGGCAAATTACACCCATGGTGTAGAGGTCGTTTACACAGCGTAAGAACGCCTCTCCTTTTGTCTGGTCTACAGACAACCGTGAAAGATGAAATCTCCCCCTTGGGAGGAAATCTTTGAACTCCAACTGGTACCCCTGGGTCACAATTTCCAATGCCCAGGGATCCTGTACATCCCTTGCACAAGCCTGAGCAAAGAAAGAGAGTCCGTCCTCTACTAGATCCGGTCCCGGTTCGGGGCCTGCCCCTTCATGCTGCCTTGGTAGCAGCAGAGGGCTTTTTGGCTTGTTTACCTTTATTCCAGGCCTGGTTAGGTCTCCAGACCGACTTGGATTGAGCAAAGTTCCCTTCCTGCTTAGTGGAGGAAGAGGAAGCAGAGGATACTCCTTCAAAATTTCGAAGAACGAAAATTATTTTATTTACTCCTCATCTTGAGGGTCTTGTCCTGAGGTAGGGTGTGACCCTTACCTCCAGTAATGTCAGAGATTATTTCCTTCAGCTCAGGCCCGAATAGGGTCTTACCTTTGAAGGGAAAAGATAAAAGCTTAGATTTAGACGATACGTTAGCCGACCATGACTTTAGCCATAACGCTCTGCGCGCAACAATGGCAAAGCCTGCTAATTTGCTGCTAATTTGCAATTTGAAAAGCAGCATCAGTTATAAAAGAATTGGCTAATTTAAGAGCCTTAATTCTGTCTAAAATGTCCTCTAAAGGTGTCTCAACCTTCAGAGACTCTACCAGGGCGTCAAACCAAAAGGCAGCTGCAGTAGTTACTGGAACCATGCAGGCTATAGGCTGTAAGAGAAAACCCTGATGAACAAATAGTTTCTTCAGAAGACCCTCTAATTTTTTATCCATAGGTCTTTAAAAGCACAACTGTCCTCAATGGGTATAGTTGTACGTTTAGCTAAAGTAGATATAGCTCCCTCAACCTTAGGGACCAATTGCCAGGAGTCCCGCATGGTGTTAGACATAGGAAACATTTTCTTGAAATTAGGAGGGGGAGAAAATGGTATACCTGTCTATCCCATTCCCTCTTAACAATTTCCGAGATTCTCTTAGGAACCGGAAAAAACATCAGTGTAAGTAGGTACCTCTAGATATTTGTCCATTTTACACAATTTTTCTGGGGGAATTGTAATAGGGTCACAATCATCCAGAGTCGTCAAAACCTCCCTGAGCAACAGGTGGAGGTGTTCCAGTTTAAATTTAAAGGAACGTGACGTCCGAATCTATCTGAGGTAAAACATTTTCTGATTCTAAAAGTTCTCCCTCAGACATAAAATCCCTGACCCCCAAATCAGAGCACTGTGAGGGTGCATCGGAAATAGCCACTAAGGCCTCAGAGGGTTCGGTATTTACATTAATACCTGGCCTACTGCGTTTACCCTGCAATACTGGCAGTTTAGATAATATCTCTGAAGGGTAGTAGACATAACTGCAGCCATATCTTGCAAAGTAAAAGAATTAGACGCACTAGAAGTACTTGGCGTCGCTTGTGTGGGCGTTAAAGGTTGAGACACTTGGGGAGAATTAGATGGTATATCCTGATTCTCTTCAGACTGAGAATCATCCTTAGACACACTTTCATTACCTAAAATATGTTCTTTACAGTGTAAGGCCCTTTCAGAACAAGAAGGACACAATGTAAGAGGGGGTTCCACAATAGCTTCTGAACACTTAGAGCATTGACTTTCCTCAATGTCAGACATGTTGAACAGGCTATGTAATCACCACAAAGTCTTTAAACACTTTATTTATTGATATAAAACCATTTGACAAAAAAAGGTACTGCGCCTTTAAGAAAATAAAAAGCGCATCATTTCTGCAAAACTGCTTAAAAAACAGAATTTATGCTTACCTGATAAATTACTTTCTCCAACGGTGTGTCCGGTCCACGGCGTCATCCATTACTTGTGGGATATTCTCCTCCCCCACAGGGAAAGGCAAGGAGAGCACACAGCAAGAGCTGCCCATATAGTCCCTCCCAGGCTCCGCCCCCCCAGTCATTCGACCGACGGTTAGGAGAAAAAAAGGAGAAACTATAGGGTGCCGTGGTGACTGTAGTGTATAGAGAGAGAAATTTTTCAAACCTGATTAAAAAACCAGGGCGGGCCGTGGACCGGACACACCGTTGGAGAAAGTAATTTATCAGGTAAGCATAAATTCTGTTTTCTCCAACATTGGTGTGTCCGGTCCACGGCGTCATCCATTACTTGTGGGAACCAATACCAAAGCTTTAGGACACGGATGAAGGGAGGGAGCAAATCAGGTTACCTAAACAGAAGGCACCACGGCTTGCAAAACCTTTCTCCCAAAAATAGCCTCCGAAGAAGCAAAAAGTATCAAATTTGTAGAATTTGGCAAAAGTGTGCAGAGAAGACCAAGTTGCTGCCTCACATATCTGATCAACAGAAGCCTCGTTCTTGAAGGCCCATGTGGAAGCCACAGCCCTAGTAGAGTGAGCTGTGATTCGTTCAGGAGGCTGCCGTCCGGCAGTCTCATAAGCCAATCGGATAATGCTTTTCAGCCAGAAAGAAAGAGAGGTAGCAGTAGCTTTTTGTCCTCTCCTCTTACCAGAATAAACGACAAACAAAAAAGAAGTTTTGTCTGAAATCCTTTGTTGCTTCTAAATAGAACTTTAAAGCACGGACTACATCTAAATGGTGTAACAAATGTTCCTTCTTTGAAACTGGATTCGGACACAAAGAAGGGACAACTATTTCCTGGTTAATATTCTTGTTGGAAACAACTTTTGGAAGAAAACCAGGCTTGGTACGCAAAACAACCTTATCTGAATGGAACACCAGATAGGGTGGATCACACTGCAAAGCAGATAGTTCAGAAACTCTTCTAGCAGAAGAAATAGCAACCAAAAACAGAACTTTCCAAGATAGTAACTTGATATCTATGGAATGTAAGGGTTCAAATGGAACCCCTTGAAGAACTGAAAAAACTAAATTTAGACTCCAGGGAGGAGTCAAAGGTCTGTAAACAGGCTTGATTCTGACCAAAGCCTGTACAAAAGCTTGTACATCTGGCACAGCTGCCAGTCGTCTGTGTAACAAGACAGATAAAGCAGATCTCTGTCCTTTTAGAGAACTCGCTGACAATCCCTTATCCAAACCTTCTTGTTAGAAAGGAGAGGATCCTGGGAATATTAATCCATGAGAATCCCTTGGATTCACACCAACAGATATATCCTTTCCATATTTTATGGTAAATCCTTCTAGTCACAGGTTTTCTGGCTTGGACCAGAGTATCTATCACTGAATCTGAAAACCCGCGCTTGGATAAAATCAAGCGTTCAATTTCCAAGCAGTCAGCTGGAGAGAAACTAGATTTGGATGTTCGAATGGACCTTGCACTAGAAGATCCTGTCTCAAAGGTAGCTTCCATGGTGGAGCTGATGACATATTCACCAGGTCTGCATACCAAGTCCTGCGTGGCCACGCAGGAGCTATCAGAATCACTGAGGCCTTCTCCTGTTTGATCCTGGCTACAAGCCTGGGAAGGAGAGGGAACGGTGGAAATGCATAAGCTAGGTTGAACGACCAAGGCGTCACTAATGCATCCACTAGAGTCGCCTTGGGATCCCTGGATCTGGACCCGTAGCAAGGAACCTTGAAGTTCTGACGAGACGCCATCAGATCCATGTCTGGAATGTCCCATAATTGAGTCAACTGGGCAAAAACCTCCGGGTGGAGTTCCCACTCCCCCGGATGGAAAGTCTGACGACTCAGATAATCCGCCTCCCAGTTGTCTACTCCTGGGATGTGAATTGCAGATAGATGGCAGGAGTGATCCTCCGCCCATTTGATGATCTTGGATACCTCTCTCATCTCCAAGGAACTCTTTGTTCCTCCCTGATGGTTGATGTAAGCTACAGTCGTCATGTTGTCTGACTGGAATCTTATGAATCCGGCCTTCGCTAGTTGAGGCCAAGCCCGGAGAGCATTGAATATCGCTCTCAGTTCCAGGATGTTTATCGGGAGAAGAGACTCTTCCCGAGACCATAGACCCTGAGCTTTCAGGGAATCCCAGACCGCGCCCCAGCCTAATAGACTGGCGTCGGTCGTGACAATGACCCACTCTGGTCTGCGGAAACTCATTCCCTGAGACAGGTGATCCTGTGACAACCACCAACGGAGTGAGTCTCTGGTCATCTGGTCTACTTGAATCTTTGGAGACAAGTCTGTATAGTCCCCATTCCACTGCTTGAGCATGCACAGTTGTAATGGTCTTAGATGAATTTGAGCAAAAGGAACTATGTCCATTGCTGCAACCATCAACCCTACTACTACCATGCACTGAGCTATGGAAGGCTGCAGAATAGAGTGAAGAACTTGACAAGCTTTTTTTGTCAGGAAGATCTTCATTTTTAAAGAATCTATTATCGTTCACAAGAAGGGAACTCTTGTCGACGGAGACAGGAAACTCTTTTCTACGTTCACCTTCCACCCGTGAGATATGAGAAAGGCTAGAACAATGTCTGTATGAGCCTTTGCTTTGGAGACGACGTTTGGATTAGAATGTCGTCCAGATAAGGTGCCACTGCAATACCCCTTGGTCTTAGAACCTCTAGAAGGGACCCTAGCACCTTTGTGAAAATCCTTGGATGATCTTTGTGGATAGGAATATGTAGATACGCATCCTTTAAATCCACGGTAGTCATAAATTGACCCTCCTGGATTGTAGATAAAATTGTTCGAATGGTTTCCATTTGAACAATGGAACTCTGAGAAATTTGTTTAGAATTTTTAAATCCAGAATTGGTCTGAAAATTCCCTCTTTTTTGGGAACTACAAACAGATTTGAGTAAAACCCCCGACCTTGTTCCACAGTTGGAACTGGGTGTATCACTCCCATCTTTAACAGGTCTTCTACACAATGTAAGAATGCCTGTCTCTTTATTTGGTTTGAAGATAAGTTAGACATGTGGAACCTTCCCCTTGAGGGTAGTTCCTTGAACTCCAGAAGAAAACCCTGAGAGACTATTTCTAGTGTCCAGGGATCCTGAACATCTCTTGCCTAAGCCTGAGCAAAGAGAGAGAGTCTGCCCCCTACTAGATCCGGTCCCGGATCGGGGGCTACCCCTTCATGCTGTTTTGGTAGCAGCAGCAGGCTTCTTGGCCTATTTACCCTTGTTCCAGCCTTGCATTGATTTCCAAGCTGGTTTAGTCTGGGAAGCGTTACCCTCTTGTCTAGAGGCTGCCGAGTTGGAAGCCGGTCCGTTCCTGAAATTGCGAATGGAACGAAAATTGGACTTATTCTTAGCCTTGAAAGGTTTATCTTGTGGGAGGGCATGGCCCTTTCCCTCAGTGATGTCTGAAATAATCTCTTTCAATTCTGGCCCAAAAAGGGTCTTACCTTTGAAAGGGGTATTAAGCAATTTTGTCTTGGAAGATACATCCGCCGACCAAGACTTTAGCCAGAGCGCTCTACGTGCCCCAATTGTAAACCCTGAATTTTTCGCCGCTAACCTCGCTAACTGCAAAGCGGTGTCTAAAATAAAGGAATTAGCTAACTTAAGTGCGTGAATTCTGTCCATGACTTCCTCATACGGAGTCTCCCTACTGAGCGACTTTTCCAGTTCCTAGAACCAGAACCACGCCGCTGTAGTGACAGGAATAATGCACGAAATAGGTTAAAGGAGGTAACCTTGCTGTACAAAAATCTTTTTAAGCAAACCCTCCAATTTTTTATCCATAGGATCTTTGAAAGCACAATTGTCCTCAATAGGAATGGTCGTGCGCTTGGCTAGAGTAGAAACCGCCCCCTCGACCTTAGGGACTGTTTGCCATGTGTCCTTCCTGGGGTCGACCATAGGGAACAATTTCTTAAATATAGGAGGAGGGACAAAAGGTATGCCTGGCTTCTCCCACTCCTTATTCACTATGTCCGCCACCCGTTTAGGTATCGGAAAAGCATCAGGGTGCACCGGGACCTCAAGGAACTTGTCCATCTTGCACAATTTTTCTGGGTTGACCAGATTGTCACAATCATCCAGAGTAGATAGCACCTCCTTAAGTAATGCGCGGAGATGCTCTAATTTTGATTTAAATGTCACAACATCAGGTTCTGCCTGCTGAGAAATTCTTCCTGTATCAGAAATTTCCCCATCTGACAAACCCTCCCTCACTGCCACTTCAGATTGGTGTGAGGGTATGACAGAAAAATTATCATCAGCGCCCTCCTGCTCTACAGTGTTTAAAACAGAGCAATCGCGCTTTCTCTGAAATGCTGGCATTTTGGATAAAATATTAGCTATGGAGTTATCCATTACTGCCGTCAATTGCTGCATAGTAACAAGCATTGGCGCGCTAGAAGTACTAGAGGTCGCCTGCGCGGGCATAACTGGTATAGACACAGAAGGAGATGATGTAGAACTATGTCTACTTCCTTCATCTGAGGAATCATCCTGGGCTACTTTACAATTTGTGACAGTACTGTCCTTACTTTGTTTGGACGCTATGGCACAATTATCACACATATTTGAAGGGGGAACCACATTGGCTACCATACATACAGAACATGATCTATCTGAAGGTACAGACATGTTAAACAGGCTTAAACTGGTTAATAAAGCACAAAAACCGTTTTAAAACAAAACCGTTACTGTCTCTTTAAATGTTAAACAGGGCACACTTTATTACTGAATATGTGAAAAACTATGAAGGAATTATCCAATCTTTACCAAATTTTCACCACAGTGTCTTAATGCATTCAAAGTATTGCACCCCAATTTTCAAGCTGTTAACCCTTAAAATGTGGAAACCGGAGCCGTTTTTAATTTTAACCCCCTTACAGTCCCAGCTACAGCCTTTGCTGAGACTTCACCAATCCCAGGGGGGTATATGATATCAAATGAAGCCTTCTAGGAAAGTTTTTAGTGGATTCCAGACCCACACACATGCAGCTGCATGTACTGTACTCAAAAGTAACTGCACAGTAATGGCGCGAAAATGAGGCTCTGCCTACTACAGAGAAAGGCCCTTCCTGACTGGGAAGGTGTCTTAACAAGTGCCTGGTGCTAAAAAACGTTCCCCAATGTTATAAAAGTGTGAAATTCAACTTCAAACTGCATATAATACTTAAATAAAGCAATCGATTTAGCCCTTAAGAGTGTCTACCAGTGTATATCCCATAATAAGCCCTTTATTCTGTTTGAGACTAAGAAAATGGCTTACCGATCCCCATGAGGGAAAATGACAGCCTTCCAGCATTACACAGTCTTGTTAGAAAAATGGCTAGTCATACCTTGAGCAGAAAAGTCTGCAAACTGTTCCCCCCAACTGAAGTTCTCTCAGCTCAACAGTCCTGTGTGGGAACAGCAAATGATTTTAGTTACTGTCTGCTAAAATCATAATCCTCTTTTAAACAGAACTCTTCATCTCTTTCTGTTTCAGAGTAAATAGTACATACCAGCACTATTTTAAAATAACAAACTCTTGATAGAAGAATAAAAAACTACAACTAAAACCACAAACTCCTCACCATCCCCGAGGAGATGCTACTTGTTCAGAGCGGCAAGGAGAATGACTGGGGGGGCGGAGCCTGGGAGGGACTATATGGACAGCTCTTGCTGTGTGCTCTCCTTGCCTTTCCCTGTGGGGGAGGAGAATATCCAACAAGTAATGGATGACGCCGTGGACCAGACACACCAATGTTGGAGAAATGAACACAGATGCACAATTTTTTTGTGAATTCTGCCCTATAGTGCAATTAACAGTTTTTTAATAAAAACCCTTTATGAAAGTTTATAAACCCTAGCACCGCGCCACAGCTCTGCTGTGGTGCCTATCTGCCCCCAGGGATCTTAGGAAAAACTCTAAACCACTCCGGTACACCAGTGAAGAGTTTGGGCCCAACCGGAGCTGAAAATTGCTGCCTGTTTGTGAGGAAACTGCGCAACTGAGGCGTGAAAAAAGGCCCCGCCCATCCACTACGATGCAAGCTGAGCCCAGCAATCGCATGTAAAGCGGTCTCAAAATAGCCATGTGTGGTAGAAAAAAACTTAATGAAGTGAAGTACTAGCCATGAGGACCCTCATAAAAGGAATAAAAAACACCAGCCAAACCCTTTTTAGCTTGATAATAAAAACGTTAGGCTGCCCCAGTGTCTCACCATATCATAATGCATTATAATACACAGGATCACAGTAATATCCTCTTTTTCTTTTAACAGAATTACTGCTTACCCCTTCCCTCTATGGGAACTATGTCAGCCAGTTCTGATATATCACAGTCTCCTCATAAATAAATGACTGAACATACCTCAATGCTGCTTGTAGCATGAAAAACGTTCCTCACACTGAAGATTTCTCTAGCATTCCTCAGCACACTGTGGGAACCAACATGGATCTTAGTTACAACTGCTAAGATCATCAATCTCAAGGCAGAAATCTTCTTCCATATGCTGCCTGAGAGAAATAGTACTCACCGGTACCATTTAAAAATAACAAACTCTTGATTGAAGAAATTAAAACTATCATTTTATCACCACTATCACTTTACCCTTCCTACTAGCATAGGCAAAGAGAATTACTGGGGGGAGGAGCTAAGGGAGGAACTATATAGCAGCTCTGCTGTGGTGCTCTTTGCCACTTCCTGTTAGCAGGAGGATTATATCCCACAAGTAAAGGATGAAATCCGTGGACTCGGTATATCTTGTAAAAGAAAAACAACAAGTAAGTACTAGAAAGTAATTGTAAGTTTATAAATTCAAATATCAAAAGGAAAACATACCTTTGTAAAAAGCTTAGTCTTGCTATCCAGACTAAGACAAACTTGCATAAGTCACTTAAATACAGATCTTATTTCAGAGGTATCAAGGGTAAAGGAAATCTAAAGTCAGGCAGTCTGGGTCAAGGCCTCATGTGGGAAAAAAAATGCAGAGTCTACAAACAATCTAAAGTCATATAT